>NC_091202.1:22295679-22298179 GCF_040958095.1 Procambarus clarkii | reverse complement strand
ATATACCGTTCATTCACTGTAAAGTCACACCTCAGCACCGGAATTATTGACACGCTTAGCGTGAGTGTACTTGCACATATACTCAGCAATGCTGCAAGGTGCCAGGCACATACATAGTACAAAATGGGTGGCACTTGGTGAAGACAATTAAGTGCCACTGGGTGACAAAGAAAAAGGTGGCACTTAGGTCAAATATACTATGCAATATGACACATTGCGAATTTGAGCATTTCTACACTGATGTCGACTGTGTATGGATTCGAACTTTTTTCTTAGGCAAAGGGCTGGACTGTGTGAAAGCCAGATTGTGGATCCCCATGGAGGAGTCTTGGCCATCAACTGGGGGCGTGGGTTTGGGTTTTCTCAAAGAGGATCTTAGGGGAGCCCTATTAGGGTCGAAAGCCAGTCCGTTGGCTCTTGGATGGCCATTGGTTCCAGTGGCCGTGACCATGTACGGCAGACCACTGACGTGTGTCATGGCCACCCCGTTGGAATTCCTGTGTACCCGAGCTCCTCGCTGGCTGCTCCTTCCCCTCGTACTGCCCACTCGAGTATGATTTGTGTGACCATTTCCAGGGTCCTTGAAGTTTGGGTTGGAGATGGTGGTGGCAGCTGTGCCCTCCGGATCTCGACTGTAGACTGTAGGATCTCCGCCAAGCTTGCGAGACCAGCCGAACTCTATGCCAGCCCCCACTCCTGCCACTGCTGCTATGATCACCGCTACTGCCTGAAACATGTATACACACATCAATATCACCTTGTAGAAACAAACGTATAGGAAAATAAAAATGAGTAAACTTTCATTAGTAAATAACGATTCGTACATAAAGTCACTATCGTAATATTGCTTACAAATTAGAGTCATTAAGATGAGGAATTTGGCAGACACATTGACTATCAATAAGGTAAGTTTATCTGAAAGGGAGAATAATTTAGAGACATACCTGAAGAGCGAAGGCCCAGCTAAGGGAAAGGTAGAGCCCAGACTTCTCGCCTACACGGAATATGAACACCTCCAGCATGAACGCCAACACACTCACCACTCCACACAGCACTGTAATGAACACATCACCTGGTCAAGTGCCACACCATAACAATAAACCCCTCGCTGATAAGCACACTTTTATCTATATTTTAAAATAACATTTTATTGTCTTTTGTGATTCATGGTAATCCAACTATAATTACCAGACACGTCTACAGGTACTCATGCAAGCAAAATATATCCATTAATTACCACTATATCCTTATCTCCACAGTGTACAACACAATGATAATATTGCACACCCTATATAACATAATATATCCCTGTACAGTATGACACAATGTAGCCCTCTGTAAAATGCAATGTATTTCCTGTACAACACAATGTATCCCTTGTGCAACACAATGTATACAATACACTATACTGTATAACAAAATCTACAATCGGTATAACAATGTACCCCTGTACTACACACTTTAACCCTGTATAATATGGTTGTACAAGGGATACAACATTATATATATATATATATATATATATATATATATATATATATATATATATATATATATATATATATATATATATATATATATATATATATATATAATGTCTGTGTGTGATGAAGCTTGAATGGTCCCCAAGCCAATATGCAACTGAAAACTTCACACCCCAGAAGGATTCGAACCCCAGACAGCCAGGAACACTGTGCACCTTGGTGTACCTGAAGAACCAGCAGTTAAGAAACCAGGTACGCCAAGGTGCACAGTGCTCCTGGCTGTTTGGGTTTGAATACTTCTGGGGTGTGGAGTTTTCAGTTGCATATTGGCTTGGGGACCATTCAAGCTTGTTCGCATTTGTGTTGCTCACGTGGCCCCACCAAGTGAGGTGATTCAATGAAATATCTATGCCCGAGTTGACCACCGAGCGTTGTAGTATGTTGGGTACATAAGTCTCACGATTTCCAACATTTTTGTAGTCAGTGTGGTCAGGCGGACAAGAGACTCAACTTCAGCACACATACAACACATAACATATAACCAAGAAAGTCTCAAAAATAGTTGGTATACTCTCTAAAATCAGATATTATGTTCCAAATTCTACTCTCCTTTCATTATACTACGCGCTAATCTATCCCTATCTTACATATGGTATCTGTGCATGGGGCTCAACCTCTGCAAACTACCTCAAGTCCATCATCACCCAGCAAAAATCTGCAATCAGAACAATAACAAATTCTGCTTTTAGACAACACTCAGCCCTCATGTTTAAATCCCTAAACATGATAAACAAACTCACTTAACACATTCTTTTGTCCCATTTACATTTACAAAACCCTGTTCTTAAATGCGAACCCTGTTCTGAAACTCTCCCTGGACAGATTTAATAGGACCCATAATCACCACACCAGAAATAAATATCTCTTTGATATCCCCAGAGTCAAACTTAATCTGTGTAAACACTATTCAAATAAAGGGACCTGGACTATGAAACTCACTCCCTAACGAATTTTAA
>NC_091202.1:22233179-22293179 GCF_040958095.1 Procambarus clarkii | reverse complement strand
AATACACATGAGAGGATGTGCAGACTTAACATCTAATATATTCAGAGATTTGAGAAGGGGTACCGAGTGATGTCTGGGGCCAGAGTTGGATATTGTCCTAATAGCAGCTTTGTGTTGAGTAATTAGAGGACGTAAATGATTTTGGGTAGTAGAACCCCAAGCACAAATACCATAGTTGAGATAAGGACCGATGAGTGAGTCGGTTTTCTTTGTTGCGACGAGCCAGGTTGGTTGTCCAGTTAGAAGCCCAGGAGCTGCCCTGCTTGGGGTTCAGAGACCAGGATTTAGGGGCGTTAGTTATTTCAACCGTGGTTCAGCCTGTGCCCTTGCTTCCTTCCCAGGTGGGTGAGATTCGCCCTGCTCTCGTTCGTGGTTGGGCGACAGGCTTACCGCTTTCGTTGTCTTCCATTTAGTCTGAATCTGGCACCTTGCATTTTCATGTGGTTAACCAGGATTGTAGTGGCCCATCTTAGTCTCGGGTTTGGACTAGGGTGGCCCTGTGTAGGATTCACGGACTGCAGTTTTCTCCCTCTCTTTCTCTTGCGGTGTTGCTCTGGTTGCGGTCCCAACTTCAGCTGTTTTTGAGTGGGACCAGGGTCACTTGGCAGTTACTCGAGCAGTTGTGTGGGAGCCTGAACTTTGCCAAGCTAGTTTACCCGCTGGGCAGGGTTTGGCTTCGGAGGCTGTTCTGGTATCTTCGGGGCAGCCCCTTTCACCTCTCTCATGACCACTGGGTTTACACTATGGTGTCTTTACGTCCATTGCCGAGTCACCGGCGTCCTCTTCGGATGTTACGGGGTTCAGTGCCATGGTGCCTTCCCCTTTCCGCGCTTGATTTGTTTCACTGACGCCTCGTCCCTCGGCTGGGGTTTTGTGACCAACACTCACCAGGCTGGCTAGAGTCGTTGGGTTCCATCCTTCTTTTGGGTTCAGAGCACAGTGCGGAAGCTTGCGGCTATGTGACTGGCATTGCGTGGATTCAGCTTCCTCGAGGCTCTCTGATCCTGCTCCATTCGGATTGCACTCATGGTTCATTGTCTGTCTCAACCCGGGTGTCTGCGTTCTGTGGTTCTTTGGGGCTGGTCGCTTCGGGTAGCTCTTCTGCCGAGTTCTCTGGGTACAGCTCTCCGCACCGCCGTTCATGTTCGGGGCGTGTCCAACGTTGTGGCAGATGGCCTGTCACGTTTCATTCCGCTTTCCACGGAGTGGATGGTCGACGTCACCTCCTTCCTTTGGCTCTGTCGGACGTATGGGCTTCTGGAGGTTGATTTATTTGCGTTGGCGTGGTCTCTGCGTCAACCTATATACATGGCACCATTCTCCGACTGCGAGGCTTTTGTGGTAGATGCTTCCTGGCAGGACTGGTCAAGGTGGAGATTCCTGTACCTTTATCCCCCAGTCCAGCTGTTGCTTCGGGTTCTGGCTCGGCTCGAATTCTATCAGGGGAAGGGTGCTTCTCCTGGCCCCATGGTGGCCGGCCCAGCCTTGGTTTCAGGCGCTGCTTGCTCCGTGTCCGAACCCTGGAGTCTTTCCGCAGCTCCGCCTCTTTTAGCAGGTCAGGCCAGCGAGGTAACTTGCTGGTTCAACTTACTCTTCTGCTCTTCTCGTTTTTTTTTTTTTGACGTGGGTGTATCACCACTTGTATGGTGATCAGGTGGCTTCTTTGATGGTGTCCCACCTGCAGTCTTCGTCTCAGAGACGGTATGAAGTCTCCTGGCGGTCTTTTCGCCATTTCCTTTCCCTTCAGTGGGTGTTGTCGGTGTCTGTACAAGTGGTCATGCCCTTTCTTGGCTCTTTTGGACTGGCATCTCATGCTGAATACTCTCGCTTCTTATCATGTCACATTGGACGAGCCGCTCCAGCTTGTGTTCGGGGAGGATGTCACTTTTGCCCTGTTCCGCAAGCTCTCCTGCACATTTTTAAAACCTCCGGCCTGCTCATGCGCCGCTTGAGCCGTCTTGTTGCTTGAGCCGTTTTGATGTTTGAGCTGTCTTGCCGCTTGAACCGTCTTGGTCTTTGAACCAGGTGCTTTCTTTTCTTTACTTCCCTAGGTTTGTTGCGGCCCCTTCGGTTCGGGATTGTTTTTTGAAGGCTTTGTTTTTGTTACCTTTGGCCTCTGGGGGGTCGGGTTGGGGAGCTTCATGCTCTTCTCTGGCACATGGGGTTCTGCTCATAGACAGCTGCCTCCTATAGGGTTCCGTGGTGGTTGATGCTTGGTTGGTTCGGCCGTGGGTGCATTATGTTTTGTGTCCAGTGACAGCTTTATGTCGCTACCTGCGGGCACTGGTTCAGTAACAGTGGATGCACTCTGGGTTGATCCCCTTTCCCTGGTTCCCTGTTCGAGGGATCGTGTCTCAGGTTGTCCGCAGAGTTATCAAGTCTAGCCAGCCTGCGGTCTACCTTCGTGTCCTTGATGTGAGTAAATATGCTGCTCTCGCTGCTGTTTTGGGGAATATGTCTTGGGTTGACATTCGGGCACTAAAAAGGGGTTTTGGAACTCGAACAGGGTCTTGGCCACCAAATATCTTGTGAATGTTCCATGCCCTCTCCGGCCTTGTGTGGCCTTGGGACGTCTGTTGTCGGGAGTCTCGTCTTCATCTTGAGAACACATGAAGTTTCAAGCTAAACTTTCTAATATGCTGCACTCACCTGAGGTCTATAGAAGAAGAACGAAATCTGATTATGTATTTTGGTTCTACAAGGTAGCCAACTCCATCAAAATATTAAATATGTACCCAACTCAACTAATGATTAATCAACCAATTACTCCATGGGATAACTGGGATCTATCAGTTGATTTTGTAAATGCGCCCAAGAAAGATAGTGCGCACACTACATTATTAAAACAGTTAACACTGAAAAGCATCACTGAAAGTACTCAGAGTATGGGTAACGATGTGTATCAGTGCTATACCGACGGCTCTGTAGAAGAAGGTGGACGATGTACCGGATGTGCATGTAACATATTTGAACAATCTTCTCTCGTACATACAGCAATGAAGCGCGCCAATGACTGGGCAAGTACAACTCAAACCGAACTTGCAGGCATATACCTTGCCACTGAATTTTTAAAAGACAAAGGCAGTGGACTTATATACTGTGACTCGCAGAGTGCACTCCTGGCACTGAATGCACATAGTAGTGACACCCAGAAAATAGTCAGTGATATTCGAATGAATGTTTTAGCTGCTAAAGAAAACAGATTTGAGATTAAATTCCTATGGATACCATCACATGTTGGCATCTCAAGGCATGACACTGTTGATATGCTTGCTAAGACAGCCTGCAGAAAACCAGTGGTAGAAATTGATATGGGTGTTTCATTAGCAGTGACAAAGAGAATACTTAAACAAATATCTAATGAAAATCTCACCGACCTAACAAATTCACAAAGACCTGAAAGTTGTAGCATTAAATATTATGATAGATATCGTGAGGAGACATTCACATATGGGACTAATAGAACAAGAACCCGGCAATGTGATGTTATAGTGGCCAGAATACGCCTGGGATATAGACGTATCTGGCAGCTTTCTCAAAACCCAAATGTCGAGTACACAATGTGTCAATTTTGTGAAAGAGAAAACATGCACTCTCTTGAACATTATATTGTAGAATGTCCCATACTGACTGACTTTCGCCCTCCTGGGCTAAGGTATGCTGAACTCTGTAATTACTATACGAGTACTGGAACACTTGATGATATATTGGACTTGTATCCAAGATTGACCATGTAATATATCATTTATTCAATGTATATATATGATGTAACTATATAACCTGAGTTTGTAAAAGCACCTTCATCACCTTCAGTGATTAAGTGCTTAATTGCACACTAGTTTCTTTATCAGCTATCTCACCCTGTCAGAGTAAATGAGACAGATGTATGTGAATGCATGTGTGTGTATATATGTATGTATATGTGTGTGTATGTATATGTATGGGTATAAAGTATATATGGAAGCTGATCAGAATTACATTTCACCTTTGTGAATGTACATTAATGACACTATGTAAAAGACACATCAAACACTTTATGTAGGGCATACGTAAATCTGTGTATCTATGTATTTACGTATGTAGGTTGGCTTAGCATTTTAAAAGCACCGAATCACCTTCTGTGGTTGAGTGTTCAATAAACCCTTGAACTCTATGTTTAACATTTCTCTAACCCTGTCCATGGAGGACAGAAGAAAATGTATATATGCTGGTTAGCATTGTAAATGTCTGGCCACGTCTGTGGTAGAAAATAATAATAATAATAAAAAAAAAAAACTTGCGGTGCTGCCATCTCCCGGGTAAGTCCCTCATTTACTTATGTGTAGGCAGTTAGCTTCAAGGAGTCGATCACGGGGCATCCCACAGAAAACCAGCGCTGAATGTAATGAAACACCAGTTTTTGGGCAAGCCTCAGAGGCTCCTCTGACAACCTTCCTCCAGTCGGCAGTTTTTCATCATTCTACGAACTGGGGTGGTGGTCTGTCGGCTTCCCTTAGCGGGCTTCCCCTCCCCCCTACTGGGGAGGCGGGGGCACTAACAAGCAGGCGTGCTAGTTGGGTGATGATTTGCTAGTTTGTTTGTGGGGGGGGGGGTTGTTTGGGTCTGTTTGGACGTAGCTTGCAATTTTTAGCAGTTTGGTTTGTTGTTCGCCTATCTTTCTGCCCCCCCCCCCCCCTCCCGGTCGATGGCAGACATGACATCCTCTAAATGTAGAGTGCTCATATAGTCATTGCTCCCTGCACCTCTCTGAGTGGCCCAGGTTCCGGCTCTGGTCTCCGGTAGGTATACACAACTCCAGGAACTGATGACACCAAACTAATATGGCATGTGAGTTTGGATAGCTTCACGGAGCCGACGAGGCTCACCCAGAAAATGGCGTTTCATTACATTCAATACTTTTTTTTTTTTAATATTTTCAATTATTAAATGGTTTAATTTTTAAATTTAAAATTTTCTAAAATTTTTAAATGTTTTTAAGTTTTAAGTTTTTTCCACATCTTGCCCGAAATGCTGTGCGTTTTAGTGGCTTGTAACTACTTGTAACTCATTTTGTATGTACGCTTCCTAACTAAACATGTTAGCATTATCTGTGGTACTCACCCGTCCCTGACACGAGAGTGGACTTAGCTCTGGAATGATTTTTGTGGCGCGGTGTTGCACCATCGTGCCACAACTAGGCAATGAGTAGGGTAGCCTAGCAACAAGCCTGTATAAGGGTAAGGTAGCCTAGCAACAAGCCAGTATAAGGGTAAGGTAGCCTAGCAACAAGCCAGTATAAGGGTAAGGTAGCCTAGCAACAAGCCTGTATAAGGGTAAGGTAGCCTAGCAACAAGCCAGTATAAGGGTAAGGTAGCCTAGCAACAAGCCAGTATAAGGGTAAGGTAGCCTAGCAACAAGCCAGTATAAGGGTAAGGTAGCCTAGCAACAAGCCAGTATAAGGGTAAGGTAGCCTAGCAACAAGCCAGTATAAGGGTAAGGTAGCCTAGCAACAAGCCAGTATAAGGGTAAGGTAACATAGCAACAAGCCAGTATAAGGGTAAGGTAACATAGCAACAAGCCAGTATAAGGGTAAGGTAACATAGCAACAAGCCAGTATAAGGGTAAGGTAACATAGCAACAAGCCGGTACAAGAAGAGGCAGACAGTAGTTGGATTAGTTTTTTTTATTATTATTTTCTACCACAGACGTGGCCACACATTTGCAATGCTAACCAGCATATATACATTTTCTTCTGTCCTCCATGGACAGTGTTAGAGATGTGTTAAATACATAGTTCAGGGATTTATTGAACAATCAACCACACAAGGTGATTCGGTGCTTTTAAAATGCTAAGCTAACCTACATACGTAAATAAATAGATACACAGATTTACGCCTGCCCTACATAAAGTGTTCGATGTGTCATTAATGTGCATTTACAAAGGTGAAATGTAATTATGATCAGCTTCCATATGTACTTTATACACATACATATACATACACACATATATACGTACATATACATATATACATACATATATACACACACACATTCATTCACATACATTTGTCTCTTACTCTGACAGGTAAGGTCATCCCCGGAACTCACAGTTCCTGCGACGGCGCTGGAACTAATTGTATTGGCGTATACCTTTCCATTGGAGACTTTCAGCGCCGTGGAGAGGGGGGACCTGCTGCCTGGGTAACAGCTTCTCCCCCGTATCAACCTACCCTGGCTTTGTGCCCTGGTGAGGCCACTCCAGACCAGGCCGACACCAGAGTGCAACTCCATAGTCTCCTGAGACTGATGGAGGCCTACTACTACTCTGACAGTGTGAGATAGCTGACAGAAACTAGTGAGCGTAGTGGTGGTGACTTACAAGAGGTGCCAAGGCGCGAGGACTGACTGGTACACTGCTCGTAGCCGAACTCCTGCACCATACACACACGCCACGGGCCCAAGTTCCCCATCATTGCTCCTGCAACACAACACATCACTCAGTGATAACATTCATCATGTACAAACTCATATAAGTTACTCATCATCACACTTGCTACTCAACACTCAGTAAATACTTAAAGATTTCTTACTCATATTCGTAAACAGTAAGAGAGCGGACAATGCTGAACGTGATATAAATTATCATATATTAGTCCTATTAAACCCCTTAATTGCTGTTTACTCATTACCGTATATCACTGATATATCAACCCAGATCAAACAGAGATTGCTTTTAAATGATTATTCACATGTCCCGGGTGGGACAGAAGTGGTTGGGCGCATTTTCTGTCACCTAATGCGTCTGTTCACCTAGCACTAAGTAGGTACCCAGGAGTTAGTCACCTTATTGTATCCTGGTAGGGGGGGGGGGACTCAGTATAAGCATAACATGTACGTATGCACATGTTGCCTCCTCCCCCCCCCCCTCCCGATACAATGATTATATAATGATATAGTTAATTATGATTAAAGAAAACTTTATTTACTTACACTAGAAAGTTATAGAATATAGTACTATAAATATTTAAATTTATATATTGTATATAAAAAATGACAAGAACATTTAAGACTGATGAACACTGCATGAAAAATACAGTTTAGACAACAGTAATGGTTACAGCTGTATGCCTAGTTAAGGTTCAGGGTACATAACAAATACATTACTGGCATCTACTTTTGAAATCGAAATACTGTTGTTTCTGTAGTTTTGTTTTAAATAAATATAGAAACATCGTTGACAATGAGAAGTGTTTCATACTGACAAAGAAGGAGAATAATAACATTCTTGCAGACGAGGAGTCACAATAACGGGGCTGAAGTATGTTGACCAGACCACACAAAGCCAGAGCTTTGTGTGCGGGACCAAAGAGCCAGAGCTCAACCCCCGCAAACACAACTAGGTGAGTACACACTAGAAGGTGAAGGGACGACGACGTCTCGGTCCGTCCTGGATCATTCTCAAGTCGATTGGCAGGTTATTGAGAATCGACTTAAGAATGGTCCAGGACGGACCGAAACATCGTCGTCCCTTCATTGTCTAGTGTGTGGTCTGGTCAACACTCTTGCAATATTTTACAGTCTCCGTGGTGCAGTGGTAAGACACTCGCCTGGCGTTCCGCGAGAGCTTTGTCATGGGTTCGTATCCTGGCCGGGGAGGATTTACTGGGCGCAATTCCTTAACTGTAGCCTCTGTTTAACGCAGCAGTAAAATGTGTACTTGGTTGTAACAACGATTCTTCGCGGCGGGGATCGTATTCCAGGGACCTGCCCGAAACGCTACGCGTACTAGTGGCTCTACAACCATGTAACAACTCTTGTATATATCTCAAAAAATATATATATATCTGAGACTCAATATCACGTGAATTTGTGTGGCGGGAGTGGAGCGGTGTTGGCCGCCGTGTTGCCACACTGCTGGTGGCTCTTCTCCCACGCCTGGTGCAACACTTCACTCCATGTACAACAATATTAAAGCCTTTACCAAGTGTTCAACCCTGTGTTGTGGACTCTACCCGTCATCATAGTCCCGTAGAACACGCTGACATGCTCTTGGCTCAATGGTGTAGAGTCACATGTTGTTGTCTTACCCACAGACATACACCTGCCTCCATGACTATATATAGAGCCTCAAATGTAGGTATGATAGAGCCCACTAGGTTCAGTAACCTATACACCAGTTGACAATCAATTGAGAGACGGGACCAAGGAGCCGAAGCTCATCCCCCCCCCCCGCCGCAAGCACAACTAGGTGAGTATATCAGCATTCAATTCATACCAAAATAGCATAAATGTTAATACTGGAATACGTGTTCCTCACCAGATTTAACAGATCAATTTATCGTAACCCTGTTTGAACTGATAAGAGCATCAGGGAGACAGACAAACTGCTCCCGGTGAAGATTGTACAACTTATAACACCCTGAGCTTACTGAATGACGCCCCCTAACCATCCTTTGCTAGATATATACAAGAGTTGTTACATGGTTGTAGAGCCACTAGTACGCGTAGCGTTTCGGGCAGGTCCCTGGAATACGATCCCCGCCGCGAAGAATCGTTGTTACAACCAAGTACACATTTTACTGCTGCGTTAAACAGAGGCTACAGTTAAGGAATTGCGCCCAGTAAATCCTCCCCGGCCAGGATACGAACCCATGACAAAGCGCTCGCGGAACGCCAGGCGAGTGTCTTACCACTACTCCACGGACACTGGTCTTTATCATATCAGCCTTTCACAAGGTATCCTGCCAAGGAAATGGACACAGTCTGTAGTAACTGTGACTCAGTAACTTCCCAGATGTAACTGTGCTCACCATACTGATGCCTAGTATCACAACAGCTGTCATAGCTCCTAGTACTGCAACTTTCTCGTTGACCAAACCGCACACTAGAAAGTGAAGGGACGACGACGTTTCGGTCCGTCCTGGAACATTCTCAAGTCGAGACCAGCATTTTGGTCTCTGGCCATTTCTTAATTCTTCTAAAACTGAAGTAATCATTTGAATTTGTTTTCAAATAATTCATTCTACCACAGCAAATAGCAAAGTAATTAACAATTAAAAACTACTGCACAAGAACAAGGCATTTAATGCTGCAATATTTGAAGAACTCTGGAATGTCTTCATAGACACATAAACCTCGCCTCTTCTGGGAAGGTGAAACAGACAAGCACTGTCTTTCAGACGATCCAGGCCTCCTATTACGAGCTAGCCAGCCCCAGTAACAGAAATTGTTAGAAGTCGACACATTGTGCAGTCATCGGGAGGACAAACCCTCCATGCAAACTGCACAGGCTACTATCACGAAGAAGAAGTCGACACAAAGTTTTTATGAAAATGGTTCAAAATGGTTGATCTGTTCGCCGATCTCAGCAACTGGCAGGTGATTGACTCTGACACCGGTTGGTAAACAAAAGCCAGTCCATGACCGGACCACATTTGACAGTCCTTCTGGGAAGACTGGAATAACTGTACTCCTCTCTGTGCTGGTTCTAGTTAAATAATTGGCAAACTTCAGAAATTATTTAAGGCTCAAATATTCTCTTCTTATTCTGGAGGAAGGTATGTCCCCATCCCGTGGTCAGCGGTGGGTGGTGTAGCCCCACACCCATCCTGTGGGTGGTGTAGCCCCACACCCATCCCTGGCGGTGGGTGGAGTGCCCTACACCCATCCTGTGGGTGGTGTAGCCCCACACCCATCCCTGGCGGTGGGTGGAGTGCCCTACACCATTCCGCCATAGGAATGTTGCAGCGAAACTTGACCAGTGCGAAGGTCTGGCGACAAAAAACTGGCAGACTACAGTACTAAAAGGTGGAAGAGTTATGGGATGCTGGGAGGACCCTTGTGAGTACACCGACGCCACCAGGACCCTTGTGAGTACACCGACGCCACCAGGACCCTTGTGAGGACACCGACGCCACCAGGACCCTTGTGAGGACACCGACGCCACCAGGAGGACCCTTGTGAGGACACCGACGCCACCAGGACCCTTGTGAGGACACCGACGCCACCAGGACCCTGTAACACTGTAAAAGTGTTTGGTTTAGGTTAATACATACATAGAGTACATGAGTCACAGACAAGGATCTGAGAGGCGCCAGTTGTCTGCCTGAGATCTCACACCTCAAAGCGTTAATGACCCCAAGTGACCTGAGGTCAGATCATGATAATTTCACCTTGCTTCCGCTAAGCGTATAATTGGAGCCGGGTAGCCTTCAAACATGCCGACGTTTAAGGAGTGGCTTGGTAGTGCCGGAGGCTATCTACTTGTGGGCGGAGTTAGCTACTAGGTTCCCCAATATAAACTCGGAGAGCTATCCAGCATGAAGCATTAACAGACAGAGCAGCAGACGAGCCAGGAGAGCAGAGAGAAGACAGCCCTATCAGGGAGGCTGTCGGCCGGCAGGGGCGAGACAGTCTCTGTCAAGCTACAGACCCCCCCCCCCCTCTCTATTCAACTTAGACTCCGTCCTCGGTGAGTGAACATTAAGGTGACTTGTCGTGTTTTACAAGTGTTGTGTGACGATCAGGGGCAGTCAAGTTGTAGGGTTCTCGAATTCTTGGATGATGACTCACTTTGCATATTAAACTGGAACATTTTAATTGGATTGCTAAATTATGATACTTAATGTGAAATATAATTGTTGAATTTATCATTTAAATGGTCTTTCACTGTGTTCCCTAGAGAATTGAGTTGAGGTGAGAAAGCCTCTGTGGTTACTGGTTTCATGGTTTAGAATGGATACATGGTACAGAGGGAACATACTAATAATGAACTCATGATAACATCCTTTGAGAATTTTGTGGTACAGGCAAGTTCCATTCCTTGTCTTGTATGTAATGATTATGAATGGATGGTGGCAGCATTTCGTCTTCTACTATCTACTTTCTACTTCTACTATCTACTCTTCTACTTCTACCTATCTACACCTCTCCCTCCACCCTTCTCTAAACTCTCACTTTCAACTAATGAACCTCCTCGCTCCTCCCACCTCTCTCCCTCTCACCCCCAAGCCCTCACTAATTACTTCACTATTCATTTCTTTCCTTTCGTTTTCTCTTATACGTTTGTGGCAATGATTCTGTATTCTAGAGTTCTCTCTAGAGTTTCGGGTAGCTGATCCAGTTACGGCGCCTTGTAGTCTTAGCACCTAGGTAGTCAAATACCTAGGTTACAAGGTGTTGAACCAGAGAGGTTGCCTTAGGAACTCTGGAGGTGCTCTAGAATAGTTAGCTAACTGGGGACGGGATAACGGACTAGAGAGAGCTGTTTCCCCCGGCCTCGTTTTTTAACTGGGGGGTGGAATAATGGACAAGATAGTGATATTTCCCTCACCCCCCGTTACAACCCTTGTGAGGACACCGACGCCACCAGGACCCTTGTGAGTACACCGACGCCACCAGGACCCTTGTGAGGACACCGACGCCACCAGGACCCTTGTGAGGACACCGACGCCACCAGGACCCTTGTGAGGACACCGACGCCACCAGGACCCTTGTGAGGACACCGACGCCACCAGGACCCTTGTGAGGACACCGACGCCACCAGGACCCTTGTGAGTACACCGACGCCACCAGGACCCTTGTGAGGACACCGACGCCACCAGGACCCTTGTGAGGACACCGACGCCACCAGGAGGACGCTTGTGAGGACACCGACGCCACCAGGACCCTTGTGAGTACACCGACGCCACCAGGACCCTTGTGAGTACACCGACGCCACCAGGACCCTTGTGAGGACACCGACGCCACCAGGAGGACGCTTGTGAGGACACCGACGCCACCAGGACCCTTGTGAGTACACCGACGCCACCAGGACCCTTGTGAGTACACCGACGCCACCAGGACCCTTGTGAGGACACCGACGCCACCAGGAGGACGCTTGTGAGGACACCGACGCCACCAGGACCCTTGTGAGGACACCGACGCCACCAGGAGGACGCTTGTGAGGACACCGACGCCACCAGGACCCTTGTGAGGACACCGACGCCACCAGGAGGACGCTTGTGAGGACACCGACGCCACCAGGACCCTTGTGAGGACACCGACGCCACCAGGACCCTTGTGAGGACACCGACGCCACCAGGAGGACCCTTGTGAGGACACCGACGCCACCAGGACCCTTGTGATGACACCGACGCCACCAGGAGGACCCTTGTGAGGACACCGACGCCACCAGGAGGATCCTTGTGAGGACACCGACGCCACCAGGACCCTTGTGAGGACACCGACGCCACCAGGAGGACGCTTGTGAGGACACCGACGCCACCAGGACCCTTGTGAGGACACCGACGCCACCAGGAGGACGCTTGTGAGGACACCGACGCCGCCAGGACCCTTGTGAGGACACCGACGCCGCCAGGACCCTTGTGAGGACACCGACGCCACCAGGACCCTTGTGAGGACACCGACGCCACCAGGAGGACCCTTGTGAGGACACCGACGCCACCAGGACCCTTGTGAGGACACCGACGCCACCAGGAGGACCCTTATGAGGACACCGACGCCACCAGGAGGACCCTTGTGAGGACACCGACGCCACCAGGAGGACCCTTGTGAGGACACCGACGCCACCAGGAGGACCCTTGTGAGGACACCGACGCCACCAGGAGGACCCTTGTGAGGACACCGACGCCACCAGGACCCTTGTGAGGACACCGACGCCACCAGGACCCTTGTGAGGACACCGACGCCACCAGGACCCTTGTGAGGACACCGACGCCGCCAGGACCCTTGTGAGGACACCGACGCCGCCAGGACCCTTGTGAGGACACCGACGCCGCCAGGACCCTTGTGAGGACACCGATGCCGCCAGGACCCTTGTGAGGACACCGACGCCGCCAGGACCCTTGTGAGGACACCGACGCCACCAGGACCCTTGTGAGGACACCGACGCCACCAGGAGGACCCTTGTGAGGACACCGACGCCACCAGGACCCTTGTGAGGACACCGACGCCACCAGGAGGACCCTTGTGAGGACACCGACGCCACCAGGAGTCAGACGCCGAGGCTGGACAACGTCTGAGGGCTAGAAGGGCGTGCCGAAGGCTTGTAATTGAAGAGAGTTTGTTGCTGTGAACATCATTATTATTAGTGTGGTATAACCGTAAATATATATTGTATATGGAGGCCGTTCTTGCGCTTACTTATATATCAATTTATTTATACATATATTTATATACTTATGCATATGTATTTACGAGGTAAAATATGTGTTCAGGAAGAGATTAGTGGGTCTGACGACTTATGGTGACCATGTATACAATTGCAGGATTGTGATTTCTATGTTGAATTATTCCTCCGTTTATGAATTATTGCCAAAGTGGTTCAGTGAAATATTCGTAAAGATTATTGTGTCTTCCGAACAGTAACTGAAAGTAACATAATTCTAATGATAGTCAGTTGCTACAATAACCTACTGAAGCAACTGTGAAGAGCTTATGGTTCTTATTTCAGTGAGGCTTTCCATGTGTATTATATTATGCCGTAGACTTATTTGGTACATTGTTTTACAAGGAGCAAATGTTATCCTGCTCCTCTCTGCCTCTGACGAATATTGGACCAACCCCCCCCCCCCCAAGCTGTCCACATGTTGTATACACTGTGAGAACACTGTAGGAGAAGGCTCCTGACTCCGTTTGAACCATTGTATATTGTATACACTGTGGGAACACTGTGGGAGGAGGTTGCTGACACCGTCTGAACCATTGTATATTAACATGGGAGAATGTTACCCCGGACAAGAGGCCGCCAGGTCCGCAGAGTTGGGTCCCTCAGAGCCACACACACACACACACACACACACACACACACACACACACACACACACACACACACACACACACACACACACACACACACACACGATTGTGTGTGTGTGTGGGAAATCGTGATCGTGCCTAACAAACCTTCTGGAATTCTATGATAACATAACGAGGATAAGGCAGGACAGAGAAGGTTGGGCAGACTGCATATTTCTGGACTGCCAAAAAGCCTTTGATACAGTACCGCACATGAGACTGCTGTTCAAGCTCGAGAGGCAGGCGGGGGTGGGGGGAAAGGTCCTAGCATGGATAAGGAACTACCTAACAGGAAGGAGCCAAAGAGTTACGGTAAGGGGCGAGAAGTCGGACTGGCGAACAGTAACAAGTGGAGTACCACAAGGATCGGTGCTGGGACCAATTCTATTTCTTGTATATGTTAACGACATGTTTACAGGCGTAGAGTCCTACATGTCGATGTTTGCGGATGATGCAAAGTTGATGAGAAGAGTTGTGACAGATGAGGATTGCAGGATCCTCCAAGAGGACCTGAACAGGTTGCAGAGATGGTCAGAGAAATGGCTACTGGAATTCAACACGAGCAAATGTAAAGTTATGGAAATGGGACTAGGAGATAGGAGACCAAAGGGACAGTACACAATGAAGGGGAACAGCCTACCTGTGACGACGCGTGAAAGAGACCTGGGGGTGGACGTAACACCTAATCTATCTCCTGAGGCACATATAAATAGGATAACGACAGCAGCGTACTCTACACTGGCAAAAGTTAGAACATCATTCAGAAACCTAAGTAAGGAGGCATTTAGGCCGCTTTACATCTGAAGAAGCATATAATGAAACTGGAAAAGGTTCAGAGGTTTGCAACGAGACTCGTCCCAGAGTTACGAGGGATGGGGTATGAGGAGCGCCTGAGGGAAGTGTGCCTTACGACACTAGAAAGAAGAAGGGAGAGGGGGGACATGATAGGAACGTATAAGATACTCAGAGGGATTGACAGAGTGGACATAGACGAAATGTTCACACGGAATAGTAACAGAACGAGGGGACATGGGTGGAACCTGGAAACTCGGATGAATCACAGAGATGTTAGGAAGTTTTCTTTTAGCGTGAGAGTAGTGGGAAAATGGAATGCACTTCAGGAACAGGTTGTGGAAGCAAATACTATTCATAATATTAAAACCAGGTATGATAGGGAAATGGGATAGGAGTCATTGCTGTAAACAACCGATGCTCGAAAGGCGGGATCCAAGAGTCAATGCTCGATCCTGCAGACACAACTAGGTGAGTACAACTAGGTGAGTACACACTACAAGAGAGTATACAGTTAGTGGTAAACCAGTGTGGGTATACAGCCTCCTCCCATTGATCGAGTGCCCAGACCTTAATATGCCCCGTTTGTGCCCAGCTCTAAGTTGAAAGGGTGAACTTTGAACGTTTTAAGTTCATCCAGCTGAACTTGCTAAGTACCTTGCGGTTACCGCGTAAATGATTTCGGGGTTCAACGCCCCCCGCGGTCCGGTCCCCGACCAGACCTCCCTTGTTGGAATAAGGTGGAGTTACTCCACCCAGTTCACCTGGGCGGAGTAACCAGTAATATTATATGTTGGGGGGTTACACTTTACTACTCTCATGGGTACTGTGGTGAGTACTGGGGCCCCGTGGCTGTGTTGCGAGGGTGGGGGGGGGGGGGGGAAGGGGCCCCAACCCCCGTAAGTGTTGCTGCCTCGCCCACACACCGCGTGTGTTGCCTCACGTGGCACGTGTGTTGCCTCACGTGGCGAGCGAGGCACGCGTGTTGCTATGGTAACACTGTTGATAAACAAACCTGAGCACTCACTGACTTACACGTGCGTTAATGATCCAATATTCTAAATATATACAAGGGACAGGCCTGGCACCGTGCCCAGGAGAGTCAGCAGGCCTGGCACTGTGCCCAGGAGAGTCAGCAGGCCTGGCACTGTGTCCAAGAGAGTCAGCAGGCCTGGCACCGTGCCCAGGGCAGTCAGCAGGCCTGGCACCGTGCCCAGGAGAGTCAGCAGGCCTGGCACCGTGCCCAGGAGAGTCGGCAGGCCTGGCACCGTGTCCAAGAGAGTCAGCAGGCCTGGCACCGTGCCCAGGACAGTCAGCAGGCCTGGCACCGTGCCCAGGACAGTCAGCAGGCCTGGCACCGTGCCCAGGACAGTCAGCAGGCCTGGCACCGTGCCCAGGACAGTCAGCAGGTCTGGCACTGTGCCCAGGACAGTCAGCAGGCCTGGCACCGTGCCCAGGACAGTCAGCAGGCCTGGCACTGTGCCCAGGACAGTCAGCAGGCCTGGCACCGTGCCCAGGACAGTCAGCAGGCCTGGCACTGTGTCCAGGACAGTCAGCAGGCCTGGCACTGTGCCCAGGACAGTCAGCAGGCCTGGCACTGTGCCCAGGACAGTCAGCAGGCCTGGCACTGTGCCCAGGACAGTCAGCAGGCCTGGTATTGTGCCCAGGACAGTCAGCAGGCCTGGCACTGTGCCCAGGACAGTCAGCAGGCCTGGCACTGTGCCCAGGACAGTCAGCAGGCCTGGCACTGTGCCCAGGACAGTCAGCAGGCCTGGCACTGTGCCCAGGACAGTCAGCAGGCCTGGCACTGTGTCCAGGACAGTCCGCAGGCCTGGCACTGTGCCCAGGACAGTCAGCAGGCCTGGCACTGTGCCCAGGACAGTCAGCAGGCCTGGCACTGTGCCCAGGACAGTCAGCAGGCCTGGCACTGTGCCCAGGACAGTCAGCAGGCCTGGCACTGTGCCCAGGACAGTCAGCAGGCCTAGCACTGTGCCCAGGACAGTCAGCAGGCCTGGCACTGTGCCCAGGACAGTCAGCAGGCCTGGCACCGTGCCCAGGAGAGTCAGCAGGCCTGGCACCGTGCCCAGGAGAGTCGGCAGGCCTGGCACCGTGTCCAAGAGAGTCAGCAGGCCTGGCACCGTGCCCAGGACAGTCAGCAGGCCTGGCACCGTGCCCAGGACAGTCAGCAGGCCTGGCACCGTGCCCAGGACAGTCAGCAGGCCTGGCACCGTGCCCAGGACAGTCAGCAGGTCTGGCACTGTGCCCAGGACAGTCAGCAGGCCTGGCACCGTGCCCAGGACAGTCAGCAGGCCTGGCACTGTGCCCAGGACAGTCAGCAGGCCTGGCACCGTGCCCAGGACAGTCAGCAGGCCTGGCACTGTGTCCAGGACAGTCAGCAGGCCTGGCACTGTGCCCAGGACAGTCAGCAGGCCTGGCACTGTGCCCAGGACAGTCAGCAGGCCTGGCACTGTGCCCAGGACAGTCAGCAGGCCTGGTATTGTGCCCAGGACAGTCAGCAGGCCTGGCACTGTGCCCAGGACAGTCAGCAGGCCTGGCACTGTGCCCAGGACAGTCAGCAGGCCTGGCACTGTGCCCAGGATAGTCAGCAGGCCTGGCACTGTGCCCAGGACAGTCAGCAGCCCTGGCACTGTGTCCAGGACAGTCAGCAGGCCTGGCACTGTGCCCAGGACAGTCAGCAGGCCTGGTATTGTGCCCAGGACAGTCAGCAGGCCTGGCACTGTGCCCAGGACAGTCAGCAGGCCTGGCACTGTGCCCAGGACAGTCAGCAGGCCTGGCACTGTGCCCAGGACAGTCAGCAGGCCTGGCACTGTGCCCAGGACAGTCAGCAGGCCTGGCACTGTGTCCAGGACAGTCAGCAGGCCTGGCACTGTGCCCAGGACAGTCAGCAGGCCTGGCACTGTGCCCAGGACAGTCAGCAGGCCTGGCACTGTGCCCAGGACAGTCAGCAGGCCTGGCACTGTGCCCAGGACAGTCAGCAGGCCTGGCACTGTGCCCAGGACAGTCAGCAGGCCTGGCACTGTGCCCAGGACAGTCAGCAGGCCTGGCACTGTGCCCAGGACACAGGTGGTGTCTTTGTGAGGACACAAGGACACCACACCACATGCTCCGAGGGCTGACACAAGGACACTACATGCTCCGAGGGCTGACACAAGGACACCACACTACATGCTCCGAGGGCTGACACAAGGACACCACACCACATGCTCCGAGGGATGACACAAGGACACCACACCACATGCTCCGAGGGCTGACACAAGGACACCACACCACATGCTCCGAGGGCTGACACAAAGACACTACATGCTCCGAGGGCTGACACAAGGACACCACACCACATGCTCCGAGGGCTGACACAAAGACACTACATGCTCCGAGGGCTGACACAAGGACACCACACCACATGCTCCGAGGGCTGACACAAGGACACCACACCACATGCTCCGAGGGCTGACACAAAGACACCACATGCTCCGAGGGCTGACACAAAGACACCACACCACATGCTCCGAGGGCTGACACAAGGACACCACACCACATGCTCCGAGGGCTGACACAAGGACACCACACCACATGCTCCGAGGGCTGACACAAGGACACCACACCACATGCTCCGAGGGCTGACACAAAGACACCACATGCTCCGAGGGCTGACACAAAGACACCACACCACATGCTCCGAGGGCTGACACAAGGACACCACACCACATGCTCCGAGGGCTGACACAAGGACACCACACCACATGCTCCGAGGGCTGACACAAGGACACCACACCACATGCTCCGAGGGCTGACACAAGTACACCACACCACATGCTCCGAGGGCTGACACAAGGACACCACATGCTCCGAGGGCTGACACAAGGACACCACATGCTCCGAGGGCTGACACAAGGAGAGCATAAGGACTCCACCAACACGGCCTCACACGACACAAACATTGTGCAAACTCAACTGTTTTGATCACAAGCACAACATTGAGGGGGCGGGGTCGCCTCCAGGGGACGGAGGGGTGTAGGGGGGCTTCCCCTGGGGCTGGAGGGGGTGAAGGGGGGCTTCCCCTGGGGCTGGAGGGGGTGTAGCGGGCTTCCCCTGGGGCTGGAGGGGGTGTAGGGGGGCTTCCCCTGGGGCTGGAGGGGGTGTAGCGGGCTTCCCCTGGGGCTGGAGGGGGTGTAGGGGGGCTTCCCCTGGGGCTGGAGGGGGTGTAGGGGGCTTCCCCTGGGGCTGGAGGGGGTGTAGGGGGCTTCCCCTGGGGCTGGAGGGGGTGTAGGGGGCTTCCCCTGGGGCTGGAGGGGGTGTAGGGGCCTTCCCCTGGGGCTGGAGGGGGTGTAGGGGGGCTTCCCCTGGGGCTGGAGGGGGTGTAGGGGCCTTCCCCTGGGGCTGGAGGGGGTGTAGGGGGGCTTCCCCTGGGGCTGGAGGGGGTGTAGGGGCCTTCCCCTGGGGCTGGAGGGGGTGTAGGGGCCTTCCCCTGGGGCTGGAGCGGGCCCCACGGTAGAGGAGGGCCCCCAGGGGCTGGAGGGGCCCTGGGCTCACCTGCGCGCCTCACATTCTTACCCCAGTAAAGACAACATCAGCAGCTGGGCCCCCCACCCCCCCCCCCCCCACACCCTCCAAGGCCACCACACTCCCAGCCTGGTGGAGGTATACTCTCACTGTCAGGACCACTGTGGTGGTGGAGGTATACTCTCACTGTCAGGACCACTGTGGTGGTGGAGGTATACTCTCACTGTCAGGACCACTGTGGTGGTGGTGGTATACTCTCACTGTCAGGAACACTGTGGTGGTGGAGGTATACTCTCACTGTCAGGACCACTGTGGTGGTGGAGGTATACTCTCACTGTCAGGACCACTGTGGTGGTGGAGGTATACTCTCACTGTCAGGAACACTGTGGTGGTGGTGGTATACTCTCACTGTCAGGACCACTGTGGTGGTGGAGGTATACTCTCACTGTCAGGACCACTGTGGTGGTGGTGGAGGTATACTCTCACTGTCAGGACCACTGTGGTGGTGGAGGTATACTCTCACTGTCAGGACCACTGTGGTGGTGGTGGTATACTCTCACTGTCAGGACCACTGTGGTGGTGGTGGAGGTATACTCTCACTGTCAGGACCACTGTGGTGGTGGAGGTATACTCTCACTGTCAGGACCACTGTGGTGGTGGTGGTATACTCTCACTGTCAGGACCACTGTGGTGGTGGTGGTATACTCTCACTGTCAGGACCACTGTGGTGGTGGAGGTATACTCTCACTGTCAGGACCACTGTGGTGGTGGTGGTATACTCTCACTGTCAGGACCACTGTGGTGGTGGTGGAGGTATACTCTCACTGTCAGGACCACTGTGGTGGTGGAGGTATACTCTCACTGTCAGGACCACTGTGGTGGTGGTGGTATACTCTCACTGTCAGGACCACTGTGGTGGTGGTGGTATACTCTCACTGTCAGGACCACTGTGGTGGTGGAGGTATACTCTCACTGTCAGGACCACTGTGGTGGTGGTGGAGGTATACTCTCACTGTCAGGACCACTGTGGTGGTGGTGGTATACTCTCACTGTCAGGACCACTGTGGTGGTGGTGGTGGTATACTCTCACTGTCAGGACCACTGTGGTGGTGGTGGTATACTCTCACTGTCAGGACCACTGTGGTGGTGGAGGTATACTCTCACTGTCAGGACCACTGTGGTGGTGGTGGAGGTATACTCTCACTGTCAGGACCACTGTGGTGGTGGTGGTATACTCTCACTGTCAGGACCACTGTGGTGGTGGTGGTGGTATACTCTCACTGTCAGGACCACTGTGGTGGTGGTGGTATACTCTCACTGTCAGGACCACTGTGGTGGTGGTGGAGGTATACTCTCACTGTCAGGACCACTGTGGTGGTGGAGGTATACTCTCACTGTCAGGACCACTGTGGTGGTGGTGGTATACTCTCACTGTCAGGACCACTGTGGTGGTGGTGGTGGTATACTCTCACTGTCAGGACCACTGTGGTGGTGGTGGTATACTCTCACTGTCAGGACCACTGTGGTGGTGGTGGTATACTCTCACTGTCAGGACCACTGTGGTGGTGGTGGTATACTCTCACTGTCAGGACCACTGTGGTGGTGGTGGAGGTATACTCTCACTGTCAGGACCACTGTGGTGGTGGAGGTATACTCTCACTGTCAGGACCACTGTGGTGGTGGAGGTATACTCTCACTGTCAGGACCACTGTGGTGGTGGAGGTATACTCTCACTGTCAGGACCACTGTGGTGGTGGTGGTATACTCTCACTGTCAGGACCACTGTGGTGGTGGTGGTGGTATACTCTCACTGTCAGGACCACTGTGGTGGTGGTGGTATACTCTCACTGTCAGGACCACTGTGGTGGTGGTGGAGGTATACTCTCACTGTCAGGACCACTGTGGTGGTGGAGGTATACTCTCACTGTCAGGACCACTGTGGTGGTGGTGGTATACTCTCACTGTCAGGACCACTGTGGTGGTGGTGGTGGTATACTCTCACTGTCAGGACCACTGTGGTGGTGGTGGTATACTCTCACTGTCAGGACCACTGTGGTGGTGGTGGTATACTCTCACTGTCAGGACCACTGTGGTGGTGGTGGTATACTCTCACTGTCAGGACCACTGTGGTGGTGGAGGTATACTCTCACTGTCAGGACCACTGTGGTGGTGGTGGTATACTCTCACTGTCAGGACCACTGTGGTGGTGGTGGTATACTCTCACTGTCAGGACCACTGTGGTGGTGGAGGTATACTCTCACTGTCAGGACCACTGTGGTGGTGGAGGTATACTCTCACTGTCAGGACCACTGTGGTGGTGGAGGTATACTCTCACTGTCAGGACCACTGTGGTGGTGGTGGAGGTATACTCTCACTGTCAGGACCACTGTGGTGGTTGTGGTATACTCTCACTGTCAGGACCACTGTGGTGGTGGTGGTATACTCTCACTGTCAGGACCACTGTGGTGGTGGAGGTATACTCTCACTGTCAGGACCACTGTGGTGGTGGTGGTGGTATACTCTCACTGTCAGGACCACTGTGGTGGTGGTGGTATACTCTCACTGTCAGGACCACTGTGGTGGTGGTGGAGGTATACTCTCACTGTCAGGACCACTGTGGTGGTGGTGGAGGTATACTCTCACTGTCAGGACCACTGTGGTGGTGGTGGAGGTATACTCTCACTGTCAGGACCACTGTGGTGGTGGTGGTGGTATACTCTCACTGTCAGGACCACTGTGGTGGTGGTGGTATACTCTCACTGTCAGGACCACTGTGGTGGTGGTGGAGGTATACTCTCACTGTCAGGACCACTGTGGTGGTGGAGGTATACTCTCACTGTCAGGACCACTGTGGTAGTGGTGGTGGTATACTCTCACTGTCAGGACCACTGTGGTGGTGGTGGTATACTCTCACTGTCAGGACCACTGTGGTGGTGGTGGTATACTCTCACTGTCAGGACCACTGTGGTGGTGGTGGTATACTCTCACTGTCAGGACCACTGTGGTAGTGGTGGTGGTATACTCTCACTGTCAGGACCACTGTGGTAGTGGTGGTGGTATACTCTCACTGTCAGGACCACTGTGGTGGTGGTGGTGGTATACTCTCACTGTCAGGACCACTGTGGTGGTGGTGGAGGTATACTCTCACTGTCAGGACCACTGTGGTGGTGGTGGTATACTCTCACTGTCAGGACCACTGTGGTGGTGGTATACTCTCACTGTCAGGACCACTGTGGTAGTGGTGGTGGTATACTCTCACTGTCAGGACCACTGTGGTAGTGGTGGTGGTATACTCTCACTGTCAGGACCACTGTGGTGGTGGAGGTATACTCTCACTGTCAGGACCACTGTGGTAGTGGTGGTGGTATACTCTCACTGTCAGGACCACTGTGGTGGTGGTATACTCTCACTGTCAGGACCACTGTGGTAGTGGTGGTGGTATACTCTCACTGTCAGGACCACTGTGGTGGTGGTGGTATACTCTCACTGTCAGGACCACTGTGGTAGTGGTGGTGGTATACTCTCACTGTCAGGACCACTGTGGTGGTGGTGGTATACTCTCACTGTCAGGACCACTGTGGTAGTGGTGGTGGTATACTCTCAATGTCAGGACCACTGTGGAGGTGGTGGTGGTATACTCTCACTGTCAGGACCACTGTGGTGGCGGTGGAGGTATACTCTCACTGTCAGGACCACTGTGGTGGTGGTGGTATACTCTTACTGTCAGGACCACTGTGGTAGTGGTGGTGGTATACTCTCACTGTCAGGACCACTGTGGTGGTGGAGGTATACTCTCACTGTCAGGACCACTGTGTGGTGGAGGTATACTCTCACTGTCAGGACCACTGTGTGGTGGAGGTATACTCTCACTGTCAGGACCACTGTGGTGGTGGTGGTATACTCTCACTGTCAGGACCACTGTGGTGGTGGAGGTATACTCTCACTGCCAGGACCACTGTGGTGGTGGAGGTATACTCTCACTGTCAGGACCACTGTGGTGGTGGTGGTATACTCTCACTGTCAGGACCACTGTGGTGGTGGTGGTATACTCTCACTGTCAGGACCACTGTGGTGGTGGAGGTATACTCTCACTGTCAGGACCACTGTGGTGGTGGTGGTATACTCTCACTGTCAGGACCACTGTGGTGGTGGTGGTATACTCTCACTGTCAGGACCACTGTGTGGTGGAGGTATACTCTCACTGTCAGGACCACTGTGTGGTGGAGGTATACTCTCACTGTCAGGACCACTGTGGTGGTGGTGGTATACTCTCACTGTCAGGACCACTGTGGTGGTGGAGGTATACTCTCACTGCCAGGACCACTGTGGTGGTGGAGGTATACTCTCACTGTCAGGACCACTGTGGTAATGGTGGTATACTCTCACTGTCAGGACCACTGTGGTGGTGGTGGTATACTCTCACTGTCAGGACCACTGTGGTGGTGGAGGTATACTCTCACTGTCAGGACCACTGTGGTGGTGGTGGTATACTCTCACTGTCAGGACCACTGTGGTGGTGGTGGTATACTCTCACTGTCAGGACCACTGTGGTGGTAGTGGAGGTATACTCTCACTGTCAGGACCACTGTGGTGGTGGAGGTATACTCTCACTGTCAGGACCACTGTGGTGGTGGTATACTCTCACTGTCAGGACCATTGTGGTGGTGGAGGTATACTCTCACTGTCAGGACCACTGTGGTGGTGGTGGAGGTATACTCTCACTGTCAGGACCACTGTGGTGGTGGTGGTATACTCTCAGTCAGGACCACTGTGGTGATGGTGGTATACTCTCACTGTCAGGACCACTGTGGTGGTGGAGGTATACTCTCACTGTCAGGACCACTGTGGTGGTGGTGGTATACTCTCATTGTCAGGACCACTGTGGTGGTGGAGGTATACTCTCACTGTCAGGACCACTGTGGTGGTGGTGGTATACTCTCACTGTCAGGACCACTGTGGTGGTGGTGGTGGTATACTCTCACTGTCAGGACCACTGTGGTGGTGGTGGTATACTCTCACTGTCAGGACCACTGTGGTGGTGGTGGTATACTCTCACTGTCAGGACCACTGTGGTGGTGGTGGTATACTCTCACTGTCAGGACCACTGTGTGGTGGAGGTATACTCTCACTGTCAGGACCACTGTTGTGGTGGTGGTATACTCTCACTGTCAGGACCACTGTGGTGGTGGAGGTATACTCTCACTGTCAGGACCACTGTGGTGGTGGTGGTATACTCTCACTGTCAGGACCACTGTGGTGGTGGTGGTATACTCTCACTGTCAGGACCACTGTGTGGTGGAGGTATACTCTCACTGTCAGGATCACTGTGGTGGTGGTATACTCTCACAGTCAGGACCACTGTGGTGGTGGAGGTATACTCTTACTGTCAGGACCACTGTGGTGGTGGTATACTCTTACTGTCAGGACCACTGTGGTGGTGGAGGTATACTTTCACTGTCAGGACCACTGTGGTGGTGGTGGTATACTCTCACTGTCAGGACCACTGTGGTGGTGGTGGTATACTCTCACTGTCAGGACCACTGTGGGGGTGGAGGTATACTCTCACTGTCAGGACCACTGTGGTGGTGGTGGTGGTATACTCTCACTGTCAGGACCACTGTGGTGGTGGAGGTATACTCTCACTGTCAGGACCACTGTGGTGGTCCAGTGTGGCTTGGATTCACACACTGAACTGGTCCCCACAGAGGCCCACATCAAAAGGATATCATCAGCGGCATGTGCTAGACTGGCCAACATAAGAACTGCCTTTAGAAACTTGTGTATGGGATCGTTCAGGACCCTGTATACCACTTACGTCAGACTAATCCTTGAGTATGCAGCTCCAGCTTGGAGTCCATATTTAGTTAAACACAAGACAAAGTTAGAGAAGATTCAGCGGTACGCCACCAGACTGATCCCGGAACTGAGAGGTATGACCTACGAGGAAAGGCTAAAGAAACTGAAACTCACGTCCCTAGAAGACAATAGAGTGATGGGGAGACATGATAACCACCTACAAAATTCTCAGGGGAATTGACAGGGTGGACAAAGGCACTCTTCAACACGGGTGGAACACGAACAAGGGGACACAGGTGGAAACTGAGTACCCAGATGAGCCATAGAGACATTAGAATGAACTTTTTCAGTATCAGAGTAGTTAACATGTGGAATGCATTAGGCAGTGATGTGGTGGAGGCTGACTCCATACACAGTTTTAAGTGTAGATATGATAGAGCCCAGTAGGCTCAGGAACCTGTACACCTGTTGATTGACGGTTGAGAGGCGGGACCAAAGAGCCAGAGCTCAACCCCCTCAAGCACAACTAGGTGAGTACACACACACACACACGTGCACCCCCCCCCCCCACACACACACACACGTGCACCCCCCCCACACACACACACACGTGCATCCCCCCTCCCCCCCCCCCACACACACACGTGCACCCCCCCCCCCCCACACACACACGTGCACCCCCCCTCCCCCCCCACACACACACACGTGCACCCCCCCCCCCCCACACACACACACGTGCACCCCCCCCCCCACACACACACACACACACCTTATCCTGACCCCTTCCAAGTGGTATAAAGTCGTAATGGCTTGACGTTGTGTGTGTGATAATGACAGAACACTTAGGAGCTACATTAAGCACTTCGCCCCAGTAGTATAACACTCACATGCTCAGCTTACTATATTAATCATTTTTTGTACTAACGACAAAGAGTACTGGGAAGACGGGACACCACGAGCGTAGCTCTCATCCTGTAACTACACGTATATAACCACACACACAGTATACTCCGATATACTCACTTATTCATATCAACACACACCAGGCGCATATACTGGGCAAAAAAAGGAGTCAATGGCAGACAAAAAATAAGAGAGGGTTCGGGGGGAAGTGAATGTCGAAACAGTTTGGGCGTATTGCGTAATATACCCCACTACCTGCTTGCTTGTGTGGGGCAGCCCGCTCCCTGGCCTCGGTCCCCGTGTTCTTGTGTGGGGCAGCCCGCTCCCTGGCCTCGGTCACTAATATACCCCACTACCTGCTTGCTTGTGTGGGGCAGCCCGCTCCCTGGCCTCGGTCCCCGTGTTCTTGTGTGGGGCAGCCCGCTCCCTGGCCTCGGTCACTAATATACCCCACTACCTGCTTGCTTGTGTGGGGCAGCCCGCTCCCTGGCCTCGGTCCCCGTGTTCTTGTGTGGGGCAGCCCGCTCCCTGGCCTCGGTCACTAATATACCCCACTACCTGCTTGCTTGTGTGGGGCAGCCCGCTCCCTGGCCTCGGTCCCCGTGTTCTTGTGTGGGGCAGCCCGCTCCCTGGCCTCGGTCACTAATATACCCCACTACCTGCTTGCTTGTGTGGGGCAGCCCGCTCCCTGGCCTCGGTCCCCGTGTTCTTGTGTGGGGCAGCCCGCTCCCTGGCCTCGGTCACTAATATACCCCACTACCTGCTTGCTTGTGTGGGGCAGCCCGCTCCCTGGCCTCGGTCCCCGTGTTCTTGTGTGGGGCAGCCCGCTCCCTGGCCTCGGTCCCCGTGTTCTTGTGTGGGGCATCCCGCTCCCTGGCCTCGGTCACTAATATACCCCACTACCTGCTTGCTTGTGTGGGGCAGCCCGCTCCCTGGCCTCGGTCCCCGTGTTCTTGTGTGGGGCAGCCCGCTCCCTGGCCTCGGTCCCCGTGTTCTTGTGTGGGGCAGCCCGCTCCCTGGCCTCGGTCCCCGTGTTCTTGTGTGGGGCAGCCCGCTCCCTGGCCTCGGTCCCCGTGTTCTTGTGTGGGGCATCCCGCTCCCTGGCCTCGGTCACTAATATACCCCACTACCTGCTTGCTTGTGTGGGGCATCCCGCTCCCTGGCCTCGGTCACTAATATACCCCACTACCTGCTTGCTTGTGTGGGGCAGCCCGCTCCCTGGCCTCGGTCACTAATATACCCCACTACCTGCTTGCTTGTGTGGGGCAGCCCGCTCCCTGGCCTCGGTCACTAATATACCCCACTACCTGCTTGCTTGTGTGGGGCAGCCCGCTCCCTGGCCTCGGTCCCCGTGTTCTTGTGTGGGGCATCCCGCTCCCTGGCCTCGGTCACTAATATACCCCACTACCTGCTTGCTTGTGTGGGGCAGCCCGCTCCCTGGCCTCGGTCACTGTGTCCTTACCTGCCATTACTTGCCCTGCACACCTTACCTATCACGGCCTTACCTATCACGGCCTTACCTATCAGGGCCTTACCTATCACGGCCTTACCTATCAGGGCCTTACCTATCACGGCCTTACCTATCAGGGCCTTACCTATCACGGCCTTACCTATCACGGCCTTACCTATCAGGGGCCTTACCTATCAGGGCCTTACCTATCAGGGCCTTACCTATCAGGGCCTTACCTATCAGGGGCCTTACCTATCAGGGCCTTACCTATCAGGGCCTTACCTATCACGGCCTTACCTATCAGGGCCTTACCTATCAGGGCCTTACCTATCAGGGCCTTACCTATCAGGGCCTTACCTATCACGGCCTTACCTATCAGGGCCTTACCTATCAGGGCCTTACCTATCACGGCCTTACCTATCAGGGCCTTACCTATCAGGGCCTTACCTATCAGGGCCTTACCTATCACGGCCTTACCTATCACGGCCTTACCTATCAGGACCTTACCTATCAGGGCCTTACCTATCACGGCCTTATCTATCAGGGGCCTTACCTATCAGGGCCTTACCTATCAGGGCCTTACCTATCAGGGCCTTACCTATCAGGGCCTTACCTATCAGGGCCTTACCTATCAGGGCCTTACCTATCACGGCCTTACCTATCACGGCCTTACCTATCAGGGGCCTTACCTATCACGGCCTTACCTATCACGGCCTTACCTATCAGGGCCTTACCTATCAGGGCCTTACCTATCACGGCCTTACCTATCACGGCCTTACCTATCACGGCCTTACCTATCACGGCCTTACCTATCAGGGCCTTACCTATCAGGGGCCTTACCTATCACGGCCTTACCTATCAGGGTCTTACCTATCAGGGCCTTACCTATCAGAGCCTTACCTATCAGGGCCTTACCTATCACGGCCTTACCTATCAGGGCCTTACCTATCAGGGGCCTTACCTATCAGGGCCTTACCTATCAGGGGCCTTACCTATCAGGGCCTTACCTATCAGGGGCCTTACCTATCAGGGCCTTACCTATCAGGGCCTTACCTATCACGGCCTTACCTATAAGGGCCTTACCTATCAGGGGCCTTACCTATCAGGGCCTTACCTATCAGGGCCTTACCTATCACGGCCTTACCTATCAGGGCCTTACCTATCACGGCCTTACCTATCAGGGCCTTACCTATCAGGGCCTTACCTATCACGGCCTTACCTATCACGGCCTTACCTATCAGGGCCTTACCTATCACGGCCTTACCTATCAGGGGCCTTACCTATCAGGGCCTTACCTATCAGGGCCTTACCTATCAGGGCCTTACCTATCAGGGCCTCTATCACTGACACCGGGTGAGGTCCAGCTCTTCATATCCGGGTCCTGTTGTATATGTCGCCTTGTTCTCTATCTTTCCTGAGGTGAATCTCAGAGCCTCTGACGGTGTGTTCCACCCACTGACCCCCGTACAGAGAGGTTCCGGGTGTTCCACCACCGTATAGGGAGGTTCCGGGTGTTCCACCACCGTACAGGGAGGTTCCGGGTGTTCCACCACCGTACAGGGAGGCTCCGGGTGTTCCACCACCGTACAGGGAGGCTCCGGGTGTTCCACCACCGTACAGGGAGGTTCCGGGTGTTCCACCACCGTACAGGGAGGCTCCGGGTGTTCCACCACCGTACAGGGAGGTTCCGGGTGTTCCACCACCGTACAGGGAGGCTCCGGGAGTTCCACCACCGTACAGAGAGGTTCCGGGTGTTCCACCACCGTACAGAGAGGCTCCGGGTGTTCCACCACCGTACAGGGACGCTCCAGGTGTTCCACCACCGTAAAGAGAGGCTCCGGGAGTTCCACCACCGTACAGAGAGGCTCCGGGTGTTCCACCACCGTACAGGGAGGTTCCGGGTGTTCCACCACCGTACAGAGAGGCTCCGGGTGTTCCACCACCGTACAGAGAGGTTCCGGGTGTTCCACCACCGTACAGGGAGGTTCCGGGTGTTCCACCACCGTACAGGGAGGTTCCAGGTGTTCCACCACCGTACAGGGAGGTTCCGGGTGTTCCACCACCGTACAGGGAGGCTCTGGGTGTTCCACCACCGTACAGGGAGGCTCCGGGTGTTCCACCACCGTACAGGGAGGCTCCGGGTGTTCCACCACCGTACAGGGAGGCTCCGGGTGTTCCACCACCGTACAGGGAGGCTCCGGGTGTTCCACCACCGTACAGGGAGGCTCCGGGTGTTCCACCACCGTACAGGGAGGCTCCGGGTGTTCCACCACCGTACAGGGAGGCTCCGGGTGTTCCACCACCGTACAGGGAGGTACCGGGTGTTCCACCACCGTACAGGGAGGCTCCGGGTGTTCCACCACCGTACAGGGAGGCTCCGGGTGTTCCACCACCGTACAGGGAGGCTCCGGGTGTTCCACCACCGTACAGGGAGGCTCCGGGTGTTCCACCACCGTACAGGGAGGCTCCGGGGGTTCCACCACCGTACAGGGAGGCTCCGGGTGTTCCACCACCGTACATAGACTACATAGAGGTGTAGACACAGTCCCAGCCACCTACAGTGGGTGTAGACACAGCCCCAGCCACTTCCAGTGGGTGTAGACACAGCCCCAGCCACCTACAGTGGGTGTAGACACAGCCCCAGCCACCTAAAGTGGGTGTAGACACAGTCCCAGCCACCTACAATGGGTGTAGACACAGCCCCAACCACTTCCAGTGGGTGTAGACACAGCCCCAGCCACCTACAGTGGGTGTAGACACAGCCCCAGCCACCTACAGTGGGTGTAGACACAGCCCCAGCCACCTACAGTGGGTGTAGACACAGCCCCAGCCACCTAAAGTGGGTGTAGACACAGCCCCAGCCACCTAAAGTGGGTGTAGACACAGTCCCAGCCACCTAAAGTGGGTGTAGACACAGTCCCAGCCACCTACAGTGGGTGTAGACACAGCCCCAGCCACTTCCAGTGAGTGTAGACACAGTCCCAGCCACCTACAGTGGGTGTAGACACAGCCCCAGCCACTTCCAGTGGGTGTAGACACAGCCCCAGCCACCTACAGTGGGTGTAGACACAGCCCCAGCCACCTACAGTGGGTGTAGACACAGCCCCAGCTACCAACAGTGGGTGTAGACACAGCCCCAGCCACCTACAGTGGGTGTAGACACAGCCCCAGCCACCTACAGTGAGTGTAGACACAGCCCCAGCCACCTACAGTGGGTGTAGACACAGCCCCAGCCACCTACAGTGGGTGTAGACACAGTCCCAGCCACCTACAGTGGGTGTAGACACAGTCCCAGCCACCTACAATGGGCGGCCATCACCACCAGTGTCTACACCCTACAACACCTTGCACTTGAGCACTTGTTTACACACTCTGAAAACGGGGTTATAGGTCCAGTGATTACTGGTGTGAGTACATGGGGGACCCGCGGCCCTCAGGGCTCACCCTGGCACCCCTTCCGCCACACCTGACCTCCGCCACACCTGACCTCCGCCACACCTGACCTCCGCCAGAGGCACTCGATGCATATCTATGGTCAGAGCGCTTGTGCTGAGAGGGGGGGGGGGGGTCCTTGTTACCTATCGTACGTTACGGCTCGTGATCCTACAGCAGCCAAATTTTAATAAGTCTAGGGTTACGACACAACTGCTGTTCTCAATAGCGAATCACCAGTATAACCCCTTAATAGGTACTGAGCACATAATTAACAATCTTCGTTTAGGACTGAAGAATAGATACACAATATGATAGCTATATATTCAAAACAGTATAATATAAAAACACAGATGGTAAAGTTAACTTATAGAATATGATTGTATAGTCATGGCACAATATATATAATAGTAATTATGGCAACAAATGAATATAACAGACTTATCTCCCACATGTTACTCCTCCTGGTCCAGTATCAGCTACTCACATTCACACCTCCCGTCTGCCTCATCCCAGGATGAGGGATGGAAACTAAGGACTTTTTAATATTTTAAACTAATTGAACAACCACTTGTTCTCAAAACACATAAGACTGCAAGTTACATATAATAGTTACTTACAAAATATATAAGTACAATGACACCTGTTTAATTACAGTATATAAAACATTTTCTAACTAAAATAAAGTGACATCTGGAACTCTCAAACTGAACAGGTCCAGCTTTCCCGTATCAATCAAGTAATAGACGTGTGCAGAGACAACCGCTCTCCTGTCCACTGACGCTGCCAAACCACACGACAATTTACCCAAAACACAATGTGTGTACATATACATGCAATGATAAAATAAAATAATATTTATTTTAAATTTATATACGTATTCTGCTAGGAGTACGTAACACTTCCACCTCCAAGAAAAAAAATGCAATAGATTGAAGATCAATGGCATTTTTTCAAAGTAAAATGTATGACACTTGAGATTTATGGTATTAATTACACCAAACATGTATAAGTAATAAGAACACAGTTCTGGACAAAAATGAAAACACTCCAAATATAGTCTTACAGGAAACTCAGAAATTTCAGTCTTATGACTATGTTCTACATATGTGTCACTGGAGTATGCAAATTTATCTCTCCAAGGTACTATTTCATTTATTTCACTTTGTTTTAGATCATATTTCACACTCCTATCTACAACAGTATCATTAGTAGCATGAATAGAATTGTCAATAAAGGTAGCTGCTTTCACACAGTTATCATGGCAATTTTGCTTTTCATATGTTTCTACTATTTCTCCAAGATCAGTTTCATTTTTCCATGTGATTCCTTTTCCACATGGTGAATTTTCCCAAGACAGCCTCGATTTTCCATTACTCCCCTTTTCTGGAGCTGAACTGCTTAATTGAAGCAGGCTGTATGTTGAGTTGAGTTGGGACTTCTCCTGGGTATGCTCTGACACAGACATCTGCTCATCATCACTCTTGATCCTCTGTGGAACACATACTCTCGCCCAATGGATACTAAAATTAGAGAAAGTAGCATTAAATCTCACAATTATGCATAAGATTTTCCCATTCATAGAACCTTCCGAAACACCAGACACCGACTTATCAAACCTTTGACCTTCCAACCAAGAAATACAACCCAAGACAAGTGCAAAGACTACCTGATCGAACTGACTCAGATGATCCATAAGGAACACAGAAATCAATTGCCTCATAACTCTGTCATAACGATCAGTGAAAGAAAACAGGCATCTGCCTAGGCACCATATCTCAATCATAACTCTCAAGACAAGTTCACACCCTCTGATGGTGAACTTGAACACAACACACACATTCATCAACCGTCTAGTCTTCCAAGAGACTAAATAAAACATGCCGAAAACGTTACAACCTTCACCATCACTTCCCAAGTGATTTACGTCTGATGACAACCAATCAACCAAGAGGTTTAAGGGTCTTAACATCTTGAAGATGAACAGCAGATTACCTGGAACACGCCCTAGGACAATCTGAAACCCTTCACAATGATTAACTCTAGGTAGGATAACCTTATCCCCCAACTTGAATTGCACACCTGGAGCCTCAAACATCTGCTCCCCAGTATGATTTAATCCTTCACCCACAATATGATTCTGAAAATCAACACCACACTTGAGTGGAACATACACTTTTATCACTCGTGCATCAAAATTAACTGGATCTGAATATAGAGACACTGCTCTAGCATAACTCACCACTTCCTCAGAACTGGATGCACAACCTACTTGAGTAAACTCTCTCTGCTCAACCACAAGGCTTAACAAAGATGTCCCACAGTCCATTACTTCACAAGAAAATGGCTGCAGAATAAAAGTAGATTTCAACATCCTACACACACTCTGACTCAATGTACACAATGAGAAATACTTCCTCCACATAGAATAAGAATCACAACTCCGCAACTTAGATCCAAATGCTGCTTTACCACTCTTAATGATTTTACCAAAATTTCCTCCCATGACTTCTGGAGCTGCTTGGAGTACTGTCTGCTCACAATCAACAATATAACTACCAAGCTGGGTCACATCCTCACAGACAACTGAAGAGGGAGGCTCAATGGGTCTCCATCTACTCAACAGAAGCTGATCCTCTGGCTGCTTTCCCACACTCTCCAAAGCTGGATCTACAGTACAGACTGTCTCCTTGCTTCTCTCTGAAATCTTAGGGTCAGTTCTACTCAAAGCACATAAATGAAGGGAATCTGAAACGAGCGGGCAAGTAACAGGTAGTTTGACCTCCTCCCCTATTATATCACCTTGACTAGGGTGAGGCGGGGCCTCCACAACGGACTTACTCTCGACAACTGATTCTAAACTTGGAGTGAGCGGGAATACTTCTGCCAACCCGACATCTTGTCCTAAACCATTCACTTGGCTGGAATACAGAGTCGTGGCTTTTAAGTTTCTCTCAACTCCTGGCACAACGTTCGTAGTGAGCGGGCAAGACAATGGTACATGGACATCCTTTCCCAATTTATTGGAATAAAGCAGAGTCATAGTATCAGGCTTACTCTCAACAACTAAATCGGCCACACAGGAATCTGGAACAACCACATCCCACTTCTCCACTGAAGGGGTACTGGTTACTGGAACAAATGCTTGAGTAACAACATCAGAACTGACAACTGGATTTATAAGAGTACTGACATCAGCACAGGTAGAAGGGACAAAACCATCTTCTACAACAGGTTCCTTCATAGAACTAACTTCAGCACAGGCAGAATAAACATGGTCTGCAACTGGCTGTTTACACAAACGGGGATCAATCTCACCCACATCATGATTTATGGCCACATCATTACCCAATATAACATCCACACCTGGGATGGGCAACTGTGTACTAACACCCACAGTGCATAAACGTGGTGTAATGGTGGATCTGAAATTAATGTCTATTAGAGGTACAGTTTTACATCCTGCAACACTCTGAAGAACAACAAACTTTCCAGTATCTCTCTTTTCAACATCAGAAAGAATACTGGATGAAATTATGGTTTGGGAAGCACCTGTATCACGAAGAATAACCACTGGCTTCCACTTCCCATTAATACACAAGACTTCACCTGAAGACATATATGGTGAATACTGTTTCACCCAATTGGGGTTTACAGTTACATGTTTATTAGTAAGTTTATTTTGCACACCTCTGCAATAAATGAGACCAGTTGGTCGTAACTCAGGGTGCAATATAAAACATGAATGAATTCCATGGCCTTTTCTCTTACAATGGGAACAGGACCTTACAGTGGACACACTGGTAGAACCAACTGTAGGTTTAGAAATAACCTTTTTATTATTTGACATTCCTGACAATGAAGTAGCAGGGTTAGATTTTGTAAGAGAAGAGCTCATGGGAGTAACTGGAGTACTAGGACTGGATGGATTCTGATAAGGAGTACGGTGAGCATTATAATTTACTCTACGACTAGACTTAGGTGAAGTGGCCGTAAACGGGGCCTTAGTCAGCAACTCATGCTCATCCGCGAGCTTTGACAGCTCATCAATGTCTGTTACATTCTTTTGTTCTGCCATAAAAGTAGACAACTGGTCTGGGAGACATGACAATACTTCTTCCATTATAAGAAGATTCTTTAGAGCATCAAAATCAGTGACTGGAAGTGACTTTAACCATCTGTTACAAAATTTCGTCTTCTGACGAGTAAAATCTGCTATTGTCTGATCACTTGTCCTCCTTAGATTTCTGAACTTTTGCCTGTGTGCCTCTGGATTTAGTTGATAAGCATTTAAGATGCTTTTCTTTACAAAGTCATAATCAAAGCTATGAGCGTCAGGTAGGGATGTGAAAACCTCCTGACTACGCCCCTTGAATTGAGACTGCATAATGGCTACCCACTGATCCCTTGGCCAGTTCATACTGATGGCAATTTTATTAAAATGTGCAAAGAAAACCTCAGGATCTTCCTCATTGAACTTGGGCAACTCTATATACTTATTCATCCTGATGGGATTATTATCACTATTTGTTGAAACATTACTAGTATTTCCATGCCCAGCTGCCATACGCTGTGATTCAAGCCTGAAGTTAGTGTCAGCCATTTGTTGTTGAATCTCTAATTGCCTAGTTTGTTCCTCGGCTTGTTGCTTCTTTGTGGCTTCTATTTGCAACTGTACCGCAATTTCTAAACGCCTAGTCTCTAGCTCCCTTTGCTGAGCTTCAGCCTCTAATATTTGCTGTTGCTGTTGAGCTTCAATCTCTCTTTGACGAGCTTCAGCCTCTAATATTTTCTGTTCTTTTTGAGCTTCAAGCTCTAATTGGCGAGCTTCTAACTCAAGACGCTTTAACGTCATCTGATCACTCGACTCCTCTCTTAACTCCTCTAGAATTTCTTCACCTAAATCCCCATTCTCAACAAAATGCGTCACAATGACTTTCAATATTTGGGCTTTAACCATTCTATTGCTGGCGGTCAAATCCAAATGATTTGCCATTTGTATTAACTCAGTCTTTTTAAGGTTCTGAATCCCTTCAAAGTCTGGGTGAGCCACCAACGCTGCAACTTTCTCCTCCATCGTTACTAACACTTGGCACTTGATTCACAACAATAATTAAACACAATGGCACTGCACTACACTTCACTGTAAAATTGTCACCACACTGAAAATTCGCTTGGCCTCACTGCACAAACAAAATATATAGGATGACTTACCTCAAAATCGTGAAACGTTGTTACTTGACACACAGGAAGGCTTGCTTGGCACATGGAATAGTTCTTAAGAAACACACAGAGACACTTGACACACTGGTACCTAGGAAGGCAAGGTTAGATTAGCATAGTTAAGTTAAGTGGGACAATATTTCCCGGCACAGGCCCCCATAACTCTTTGTTACCTATCGTACGTTACGGCTCGTGATCCTACAGCAGCCAAATTTTAATAAGTCTAGGGTTACGACACAACTGCTGTTCTCAATAGCGAATCACCAGTATAACCCCTTAATAGGTACTGAGCACATAATTAACAATCTTCGTTTAGGACTGAAGAATAGATACACAATATGATAGCTATATATTCAAAACAGTATAATATAAAAACACAGATGGTAAAGTTAACTTATAGAATATGATTGTATAGTCATGGCACAATATATATAATAGTAATTATGGCAACAAATGAATATAACAGACTTATCTCCCACATGTTACTCCTCCTGGTCCAGTATCAGCTACTCACATTCACACCTCCCGTCTGCCTCATCCCAGGATGAGGGATGGAAACTAAGGACTTTTTAATATTTTAAACTAATTGAACAACCACTTGTTCTCAAAACACATAAGACTGCAAGTTACATATAATAGTTACTTACAAAATATATAAGTACAATGACACCTGTTTAATTACAGTATATAAAACATTTTCTAACTAAAATAAAGTGACATCTGGAACTCTCAAACTGAACAGGTCCAGCTTTCCCGTATCAATCAAGTAATAGACGTGTGCAGAGACAACCGCTCTCCTGTCCACTGACGCTGCCAAACCACACGACAATTTACCCAAAACACAATGTGTGTACATATACATGCAATGATAAAATAAAATAATATTTATTTTAAATTTATATACGTATTCTGCTAGGAGTACGTAACAGTCCTCACCACTCGAGGACCATATATTATATATATATATATATATATATATATATATATATATATATATATATATATATATATATATATATATATATATATATAAATATAATATAATATATATATATATATTAGTTAGTTCCATACACCTGCCTTAACCGACTGATGGCCACACAGCTAGCCGGGTGTGGGGCCACACCTGGCCACACACCTGAGGCAGGGCCACACCTGGTTGATACCTGGTTGATGGGGTTCTGGGAGTTCTACTCCCCAAGCCCGGCCTGAGGCCAGGCTTGACTTGTGAGAGTTTGGTCCACCAGGCTGTTGCTTGGAGCGGCCCGCAGGCCCACATACCCACCACAGCCCGGTTGGTCCGGCACTCCTTGGAGGAATAAATCTAGTTTCACCTGGCCACACACCTGAGGCAGGGCCACACCTGAGGCAGGGCCACACCTGGCCACACACCTGAGGCAGGGCCACACCTGGCCACACACCTGAGGCAGGGCCACACCCGGCCACACACCTGAGGCAGGGCCACACCCGGCCACACACCTGAGGCAGGGCCACACCCGGCCACACACCTGAGGCAGGGCCACACCCGGCCCCACACCTGAGGCAGGGCCACACCCGGCCACACACCTGAGGCAGGGCCACACCAGGCCACACACCTGAAGCAGGGCCACACCAGGCCACACACCTGAGGCAGGGCCAACCTGGCCACACACCTGAGGCAGGGCCACACCCGGCCACACAGCTGAGGCAGGGCCACACACCTGAGGCAGGGCCACACCTGGCCACACACCTGAGGCAGGGCCACACCTGGCCACACACCTGAGGCAGGGCCACACCCGGCCACACACCTGAGGCAGGGCCACACCAGGCCACACACCTGAGGCAGGGCCACACCTGGCCACACACCTGAGGCAGGGCCACACCTGGCCACACACCTGAGGCAGGGCCACACCTGGCCACACACCTGAGGCAGGGCCACACCCTGCCACACACCTGAGGCAGGGCCACACCTCACCACACACCTGAAGCAGGGCCACACCTGGCCACACACCTGAGGCAGGGCCACACCTGGCCACACACCTGAGGCAGGGCCACACCTGGCCACACACCTGTGGCAGGGCCACACCCTGCCACACACCTGAGGCAGGGCCACACCAGGCCACACACCTGAGGCAGGGCCACACCCGGCCACACACCTGAGGCAGGGCCACACCTGGCCACACACCTGAAGCAGGGCCACACCCGGCCACACAGTAAACATGGCCCCCTATTAACACCACTATCACCCCCAATCAGCTCCTCTGAACCTAATGTCTTCAGGAATGCTGTCAGGACCTGTCAAGGGCATCCACGATACTGATCAACGCCACTCTACGCCCTGTCCCTGGACGACCTTACTCTACGACCAGGTGTACCTCACACACCTGTGGTCCAGCACCAGGTGTACCCCACACACCTGTGGTCCAGCACCAGGTGTACCCCACACACCTGTGGTCCAGCACCAGGTGTACCTCACACACCTGTGGTCCAGCACCAGGTGTACCCCCACACACCTGTGGTCCAGCACCAGGTGTACCTCACACACCTGTGGTCCAGCACCAGGTGTACCCCCACACACCTGTGGTCCAGCACCAGGTGTACCCCCACACACCTGTGGTCCAGCACCAGGTGTACCTCACACACCTGTGGTCCAGCACCAGGTGTACCACACACACCTGTGGTCCAGCACCAGGTGTGCCCCACACACCTGTGGTCCAGCACCAGGTGTGCCCCACACACCTGTGGTCCAGCACCAGGTGTACCCACACACACCTGTGGTCCAGCACCAGGTGTACCCCCACACACCTGTGGTCCAGCACCAGGTGTACCCCACACACCTGTGGTCCAGCACCAGGTGTACCTCACACACCTGTGGTCCAGCACCAGGTGTACCCCCACACACCTGTGGTGCAGCACCAGGTGTACCTCACACACCTGTGGTCCAGCACCAGGTGTACCCCACACACCTGTGGTCCAGCACCAGGTGTACCCCACACACCTGTGGTCCAGCACCAGGTGTACCCCACACACCTGTGGTCCAGCACCAGGTGTACCCCACGCACCTGTGGTCCAGCACCAGGTGTACCCCCACACACCTGTGGTCCAGCACCAGGTGTACCCCCACACACCTGTGGTCCAGCACCAGGTGTACCCCACACACCTGTGGTCCAGCACCAGGTGTACCCCACACACCTGTGGTCCAGCACCAGGTGTACCCCCACACACCTGTGGTCCAGCACCAGGTGTACCCCCACACACCTGTGGTCCAGCACCAGGTGTACCCCACACACCTGTGGTCCAGCACCAGGTGTACCCCACACACCTGTGGTCCAGCACCAGGTGTACCCCACACACCTGTGGTCCAGCACCAGGTGTACCCCCACACACCTGTGGTCCAGCACCAGGTGTACCCCACACACCTGTGGTCCAGCACCAGGTGTTCCCCACACACCTGTGGTCCAGCACCAGGTGTACCCCCACACACCTGTAGTCCAGCACCAGGTGTACCCTCACACACCTGTGGTCCAGCACCAGGTGTACCCCACACACCTGTGGTCCAGCACCAGGTGTACCCCACACACCTGTGGTCCAGCACCAGGTGTACCCCACACACCTGTGGTCCAGCACCAGGTGTACCCCCACACACCTGTGGTCCAGCACCAGGTGTACCCCCACACACCTGTGGTCCAGCACCAGGTGTACCCCACACACCTGTGGTCCAGCACCAGGTGTACCCCACACACCTGTGGTCCAGCACCAGGTGTACCCCCACACACCTGTGGTCCAGCACCAGGTGTACCCCCACACACCTGTGGTCCAGCACCAGGTGTACCCCACACACCTGTGGTCCAGCACCAGGTGTACCCCCACACACCTGTGGTCCAGCACCAGGTGTACCCCACACACCTGTGGTCCAGCACCAGGTGTACCCCACACACCTGTGGTCCAGCACCAGGTGTACCCCCACACACCTGTGGTCCAGCACCAGGTGTACCCCCACACACCTGTGGTCCAGCACCAGGTGTACCCCACACACCTGTGGTCCAGCACCAGGTGTACCCCCACACACCTGTGGTCCAGCACCAGGTGTACCCCAGACACCTGTGGTCCAGCACCTGGTGTACCCCCACACACCTGTGGTCCAGCACCAGGTGTATCCCACACACCTGTGGTCCAGCACCAGGTGTACCCCCACACACCTGTGGTCCAGCACCAGGTGTACCCCACACACCTGTGGTCCAGCACCAGGTGTACCCCCACACACCTGTGGTCCAGCACCAGGTGTACCCCCACACACCTGTGGTCCAGCACCAGGTGTACCCCCACACACCTGCGGTCCAGCACTAGGTGTACCCCCACACACCTGTGATCCAGCACCAGGTGTACCCCCACACACCTGTGGTCCAGCACCAGGTGTACCCCTACACACCTGTAGTCCGGCGCCAACAGATATCATCTGTACCGTACACAGTAGGCCTACTAACTCATCAGTAGGCCCACTTCATCATGATTGAGTAGGCCTACTTCGTGAGGGGTGTGACCCCAGGTTAAGGGTGTGACCCCAGGACCCCTGTGTGACCCCAGGTGAGGGGTCTGACCCCAGGACCCCACACAGTGTGCTCCTAAACATTAAACATAATATGACCATTTAACACCCACATTACCACAACTAATCCCAACAACGCGCAGGTCTATAGAGATATTAACGTACCAACAATGTTCAGGGGGCAGAGTGGGAGGCTGGGAGCACCCTGGCCGCTGGTTCCAGGTTCGATTCCCGGCGGAGGCGGAAACAAATGAGCAGAGTTTCTTTCACCCTCATGCGTCTGTTCACCTAGGAGTAAATAGGTACCTGGGAGTTAGACAGCTGCTACGGGCTACTTCCTGGTCGAGGACCGGGCCGCGGGGACGCTAAGCCCCGAAATCATCTCAAGATAAGATGCTGGGATGCGTTGAGTACACCTGGTTGTTGCGTGACGCAGTGACGCAGGGCGTTGAGTACACCTGGAGGTGGTGCGTGACGCAGTAAGACGCAGGGCGCTGAGTACACCTGGAGGAGGTGGTGCGTGACGCAGTAAGACGCAGGCCGCTGAGTACACCTGGAGGAGGTGGTGCGTGACGCAGTAAGACGCAGGGCGTTGAGTACACGTGGAGCAGGTGGTGCGTGACGCAGTAAGACGCAGGGCGTTGAGTACACGTGGAGCAGGTGGTGCGTGACGCAGTAAGACGCAGGGCGTTGAGTACACCTGGAGGAGGTGGTGCGTGACGCAGTAAGACGCAGGGCGCTGAGTACACCTGGAGCAGGTGGTGCGTGACGCAGGGCGCTGAGTACACCTGGAGGAGGTGGTGCAGGTCAAGTGGGACTTGTCTCTGGGGAGTAATTATTAAAATTGTAAACTCTAAATTGTCTGAGAATGCGGAAGATATTCCAGTTGTATAGACCCAGAGTTGTGTAGACCCAGAGTTGTGTAGACCCAGAGTTGTGTAGAGACCCAGAGTTGTGTAGACCCAGAGTTGTGTAGACCCAGAGTTGTGTAGACCCAGAGTTGTGTAGAGACCCAGAGTTGTGTAGACCCAGAGTTGTGTAGACCCAGAGTTGCGTTGACCCAGAGTTGTGTAGACCCAGAGTTGTGTAGACCCAGAGTTGTGTAGACCCAGAGTTGTGTAGACCCAGAGTTGTGTAGACCCAGAGTTGTGTAGAGACCCAGAGTTGCGTTGACCCAGAGTTGCGTAGACCCAGAGTTGTGTAGACCCAGAGTTGTGTAGACCCAGAGTTGCGTTGACCCAGAGTTGCGTAGACCCAGAGTTGTGTAGACCCAGAGTTGTGTAGACCCAGAGTTGTGTAGACCCAGAGTTGCGTTGACCCAGAGTTGTGTAGACCCAGAGTTGTGTAGACCCAGAGTTGTGTAGACCCAGAGTTGTGTAGACCCAGAGTTGTGTAGACCCAGAGTTGTGTAGACCCAGAGTTGTGTAGACCCAGAGTTGTGTAGACCCAGAGTTGTGTAGACCCAGAGTTGTGTAGACCCAGAGTTGCGTTGACCCAGAGTTGTGTAGACCCAGAGTTGTGTAGACCCAGAGTTGTGTAGACCCAGAGTTGTGTAGACCCAGAGTTGTGTAGACCCAGAGTTGTGTAGACCCAGAGTTGTGTAGACCCAGAGTTGTGTAGACCCAGAGTTGTGTAGACCCAGAGTTGTGTAGACCCAGAGTTGTGTAGACCCAGAGTTGTGTAGACCCAGAGTTGTGTAGACCCAGAGTTACGTCGAGACGCAGGAAGGTGGGGGGGGGGGGGGGGAGGGGTCGTCCCATGAAACCTGGTTACCAGAACATGTTGAGCAGTCTGGGTATCGGTGCCCTCGGGCCACGTACCCACTCATCCTGCCGCCTTCACAGCGTGCCCACAGGAAGTGAGGTAGTCGGGGTGTGTGGTACAGCCTCCTCATGCCCCGCCCACCGTCCTTGTCGCTCGTGTTGCGTCATAATTTGACTATTCTAACGCTTGTCACAATCCATTTCACTGCGTCATAAATGTTCCGCCCCCTCCCTCTACCTACTGACGCAATATTTGCGTCATCAATGTTCCCTCAGCTCACATAAGCAACACCTGCGTCACAAGTGCTCCCCCACCACTGACGCAACACCTGCGTCACAAGTGCTCCACCACCACTGACGCAACACTGCGTCACAAGTGCTCCCCCACCACTGACGCAACACTGCGTCACAACTGCTTCCCCCACCACTGACGCAACACTGCGTCACAAGTGCCCCCCCACCACTGACGCAACACTGCGTCACAAGTGCTACCCCACCACTGACGCAACACTGCGTCACAAGTGCTCCCCCACCACTGACGCAACACTGCGTCACAAGTGCTCCCCCACCACTGACGCAACACTGCGTCACAAGTGCTCCCCCACCACTGACGCAACACTGCGTCACAAGTGCTCCCCCACCACTGACGCAACACTGCGTCACAAGTTTTCCCCCCACCACTGACGCAACACTGCGTCACAAGTGCTCCCCCACCACTGACGCAACACTGCGTCACAAGTGCTCCCCCACCACTGCGTCACAAGTGCTCCCCCACCACTGACGCAACACTGCGTCACAAGTGCTCCCCCACCACTGACGCAACACTGCGTCACAAGTGCTCCCCCACCACTGACGCAACACTGCGTCACAAGTGCTCCCCCCACCACTGACGCAACACTGCGTCACAAGTGCTCCCCCACCACTGACGCAACACTGCGTCACAAGTGCTCCCCCACCACTGCGTCACAAGTGCTCCCCCACCACTGACGCAACACTGCGTCACAAGTGCTCCCCCACCACTGACGCAACACTGCGTCACAAGTGCTCCCCCACCACTGACGCAACACTGCGTCACAAGTGCTCCCCCACCACTGACGCAACACTGCGTCACAAGTGCTCTCCCCCACCACTGACGCAACACTGCGTCACAAGTGCTCCCCCACCACTGACGCAACACTGCGTCACAAGTGCTCCCCACCACTGACGCAACACTGCGTCACAAGTGCTCCCCCACCACTGACGCAACACTGCGTCACAAGTGCTCTCCCCCACCACTGACGCAACACTGCGTCACAAGTGCTCCCCACCACTGACGAAACACTGCGTCACAAGTGCTCTCCCCCACCACTGACGCAACACTGCGTCACAAGTGCTCCCCTACCACTGACGCAACACTGCGTCACAAGTGCTCCCCCACCACTGACGCAACACTGCGTCACAAGTGCTCCCCCACCACTGACGCAACACTGCGTCACAAGTGCTCTCCCCCACCACTGACGCAACACTGCGTCACAAGTGCTCCCCCACCACTGACGCAACACTGCGTCACAAGTGCTCCACACACACACACACACGACTTCCTCCACTGAAACCCAAATTAACTATTTTTTTCCAATATTCGACTTAATCTGCTTTAAAGATGTTTAACTTATACTTAATCAGAAAAATATACTGAACAGTGAACCCCCACCTCCCTCTCCCCCCCCCCCTTGGGGAGGGAGGTGGAGTAGGGGGGGGGAGGGAGGTACAAGGAACAGGAAGAGGCAGCGGAATGTGTGAGGGAGGGGGATGGAGGGGCGTGTTGGTGGGTTGGGGGGATGGATTGGGGAGAGGGGGGGGAGAGAGAGTGGGGGGTGGGGGGGAGTAGTATGATGGGGGGGAAGTGAAAGTGATAGTCCCCGACCCACATGCAACCCCTCTACCCCTCCCCCCCCCTACCTACATTCATCTACCCTTCTGCTATCAATCCCTCCATCACTCTAAGCAACTATCAGAATAATTATAATAATTCTGAAGTTATAACTTGAGACTAACCTCTGATGATGTCGAAGGTTCACGTGCCAGTGTACAAGCAGACTGTTACTGCAACACAAAATACAGCGCCCGGAATTTGAAGCATTCGACCCATCACAAATGTCTAAGCTAACTATGCAGGTGGTGGTTTGACGAGGCTGTTTGGCGCTGGTGGTAATGGCCTCCGAGGACGGGCTCAAATTGGCTAGTTCCCGCTGACGTTAACAGCTCTACAGCCAGATATTCAACAGCTTCAACCACCTCATTAAACAAGCTCACAATACCAGGCAAATAGATGTCAAAGAACCTAGAACTGATGCATCATATTATGTATATGTATATTTATATTACAAAATGTACATTACAAAATGTATATTCTAATATACATAAGAGTATAGTTGATCAACCATCTTTTCTCACTACCCACACCCACCATTATTATATATATAAAAGGTTGAGAACAATTGAACTAGAGAATAGCAGATATTTAATTATTAGTTAATTTAATAAAATATTGGTACAGAAGAGAGGGAGAGACAGAGGTCGTGGGAGCTGGTTTGGTATTTCGGGGGAATTTTCCTGTTACAAGTAGGAAAAGAGGCAGCACCTCTCTCCACACACCTGCTGCTGACCTCAAGTGTACCGTAGGACCACCACAGACCTGACCTCTTTATATATGTGGCATGTATATGTGGCATATATTACATTACCACTGATCAAATGTTTTTTCCCGGTGAAGTCCTGGTCTGAGTCTCTAGCTTCCTCCCACGACCCTTCTTGTATTGGCCCTCAAGGTGAGCATTTCCTCTATTTCTACTCTGTCAATCCCCATAAGTACTTTATACGTCTCTATCATATATCCACTCTCCTTCTAGTGTTGTTACGTTCAGTTCCTTCAGGCGCTCTTCATATCTCATCCCTCGTAACTCTGGGACAAGCCTCGCCGGAAACTTCTAAACCTTTTCCAGTTTCCTTATGTGTTTCTTCAGGTGGGGGACTCCATGATGGCGCAGCATATTCTAAGACTTGCCTCACGTAGGCAGTGTAAAGCCTAAATGTCTCATTTAGGTTCCTGAAGGATGTTCTAGCTTTTGCTAGCGTCGTGTACGCTGCTGATGTTAAGCTGTTTATGTGTGACTCTGCAGTTTGGCCTGTTGTTACCTCCACCCCCAGGTCTCTTACTCCAGTCGTCACAGGTAGGCTGTTTTCCCTCATTGTGTACTGTTCCTTTGGTCTCCTATCACCTGATCCCATTTCCATAACTTCACACTTGCTCGTGTTGAACTCCAGTAGCCATTTCTCTGACCATCTTTGCAACCTGTTCAAGTCCTCTTGGAGGATCCTGCAATCATCATCTGTCACAACTCTTCTCATTAATCTCGCGTCACCCGAGAACATCTACATAGAGGACTAGACTCCTGTAAACATGTCATTATCGTATATTAGAAAGAGAACCGGTCCCAGCACCGATCCTTGAGGTACTCCACTCGTTACTGTTCGCCAGTCTGCTTCTCACCCCTTACGTTACTCTCTGGCGCCTTCCTGTTAGGTAGTTCCTTACCCAAGCTAGGGGCCTTTCTGCTTACTCCCGCCTGCCTCTCACGTAATCTGTTTCTCAATTAAAAGTTTTTCAATAAATTTCAGTGATTTATCAATGAGAAAATCAGTAGGAGTCATGCACAACCTGCACACTTGGTACAGCACGCGCCCTACACCATGTAGCGGCGTAGTGGTCGACGGCGTCTGCTTGGGAGTACACGGTGTGGAGGTTCGAATCCTCCTTATGGCTCCTACTGATTTTCTCAAAATAATATCTTGTGACACTGTATCAAAGGCGCGCGCGCGCGCGTGTGTGTGTGTGTGTGTGTGTGTGTGTGTGTGTGTGTGTGTGTGTGTGTGTGTGTGTGTGTGTGTGTGTGTGTGTGTACTCACCTAGTTGTACTCCCCTAGCTCTGGCTCTTTGGTCCCGCCTCTCAACCGTCAATAAACAGGTGTACAGGTTCCTGAGCCTACTGGGCTCTATCATATCTACATTTTAAACTGTGTATGGAGTCAGCCTCCACCACATCACTGCCTAATGCATTCCATCTGTTAACTACTCTGACACTGAAAATGTTCTTTCTAACGTCTCTGTGGCTCATGTGGGTACTCAGTCTCCACCTGTGTCCCCTTGTTCGCGTCCCACCCGTGTTAAACAGTTTATCCTTATCCACCCTGTCAATTCCTCTGAGAAGTTTGTAGGTAGCAATCATGTCTCCTCTTACTCTTCTGTCTTCCAGTGTCGTGAGGTGCATTTCACGCAGGCTTTCCACGTAACTCATGCCTCTTAGTTCTGGGACTAGCTTAATGGACGGGCTCCATACTAACGCATACTCCAGGACTGGTCTTACATATGTTGGTATACAAGGTTCTGAAACAGTCCTTACACAGGTTTGTGTGTGTGTGCGTGTGCGTGTGTGCGTGTGCGTGTGTGCGTGCAGGGCTATCTTTACCCCGGTGTGCGTGTGCTCGCCAATATAATCTGTTCATTGTAGGAATAAATGTGGCGGTCATGGTGAGGAAGATGGCGCCGCGCCTCACCCACGCCCACAACACTACATGAGGTTGCTACGAGTCCACTAGTTGTTGACCGGCCGGCTCTTGAGCGCTGAGCGGCCGGCTCTTGAGCGCTGAGCGGCTGGCTGTTGAGCGCTGGGCGCCCGGCTGTTGAGCGCTGGGCGCCCGGCTGTTGAGCGCTGGGCGCCCGGCTGTTGAGCGCTGGGCGCCCGGCTGTTGAGCGCTGGGCGCCCGGCTGTTGAGCGCTGGGCGCCCGGCTGTTGAGCGCTGGGCGCCCGGCTGTTGAGCGCTGGACACCCGGCTGTGTAGCGCTGGGCGCCCGGCTGTTGAGCGCTGGGCGACCGGCTGTTGAGCGCTGAGTGGCCGGATGTTGAGCGGTCGGCTGTTGAGCGCCGGGCGGCCGGCTGACATTGCTATAAGGCAGTAGAGGTTGTCATCCAAGCTGAAGACCTAGTTGTGCTTGCGGTGGTGAGCTGTGGCTCTTGGGTCCCGTCTTTCAACTCTTAATAGACTGGTATACAGCTTCTAGAGACTACTGTGGCCATCTTAATGCGAGTGGTCGGTTCTTGACGCCGCCACGTATTCACCAACATGTTAAGAGGTCGTCATTCCAGGCATAGTGCTCAGGTTCGTATCCCTCATTATCTCAGCCATCTTAAGTTTGCTATTAATTCAAAATTTACGCTATGGTGGAGTATCCATGTATACACCGCTATCACTGGCAAATAATCATTCATCTTGACAAAAGAACTGCGAAGCTTTGGATCAGATATAAACTAAATTCTCCAAACAGGAACTCAACAGGAAAACTTTTACCTGCCATTAGGCTACAGCATCAATTAGATATATGATGTCATGTTATCCATAATCAATATACAACATTATATATATATATATATATATATATATATATATATATATATATATATATATATATATATATATATATATATATATATCATAGTACATCCGATCGTTAATAATAATAATATTGAATACAACGAGTTCTATAAGAAATGTTTAGCCTCAAGGGGAAATGGGAAAGGGAATGACCGCCAATAGTCAGTTGCTGCACAGAGCTCCTGGTTGCTCCAGTCTTCACAGTGCTTCACGGCGCTTCACGGCGCTTCACGGTGCTTCACGGTGCTTCACGGCGCTTCACGGCGCTTCACGCTGCATCACGGTGCTTCACGGTGCTTCACGGCGCTTCACGGCGCTTCACGCTGCATCACGGCGCTTCACGGTGCTTCACGGCGCTTCACGGTGCTTCACGGCGCTTCACGCTGCATCACGGCGCTTCACGGTGCTTCACGGTGCTTCACGGCGCTTCACGCTGCATCACGGCGCTTCACGGCGCTTCACGGCGCTTCACGCAGCATCACGGCGCTTCACGGCGCTTCACGGTGCTTCACGGTGCTTCACGGCGCTTCACGCTGCTTCACGGCGCTTCACGGTGCTTCACGGTGCTTCACGGCACTTCACGGCGCTTCACGCTGCTTCACGGTGCTTCACGCTGCTTCACGGTGCTTCACGGCGCTTCACGCTTCTTCACGGCGCTTCACGGCGCTTCACGGCGCTTCACGGTGCTTCACGGTACTTCACGCTGCTTCACGCCGCTTCACGCCGCTTCACGCTGCTTCACGGCGCTTCACGGTACTTCACGCTGCTTCACGCCGCTTCACGCCGCTTCACGCTGCTTCACGGCGCTTCACGCTGCTTCACGGCGCTTCACGCTGCTTCACGGCGCTTCACGGCGCTTCACGCTGCTTCACGGCGCTTCACGCTGCTTCACGGCGCTTCACGCTGCTTCACGGCGCTTCACGCTGCTTCACGGCGCTTCACGCTGCTTCACGGCGCTTCACGCTGCTTCAGGGCGCTTCACGGCACTTCACGGTGCTTCACGGTGCTTCACGGCGCTTCACGCTGCTTCACGGCGCTTCACGGTGCTTCACGGCGCTTCACGGTGCTTCACGGTCCTTCACGGCACTTCACGGTGCTTCACGGCGCTTCACGGCGCTTCACGCTGCTTCACGGCGCTTCACGCTGCTTCACGGCGCTTCACGGTGCTTCACGCTGCTTCACGGCGCTTCACGCTGCTTCAGGGCGCTTCACGGCGCTTCACGGTGCTTCACTGTCCTTCACGGCGCTTCACGGTGCTTCACGGTGCTTCACGGCGCTTCACGGTGCTTCACGCTGCTTCACGGTGCTTCACGGTGCTTCACGGTCCTTCACGGTGCTTCACGTTGCTTCACGGCGCTTCACGGCGCTTCACGGTGCTTCACGGCGCTTCACGGCGCTTCACGGTGCTTCACGCTGCTTCAGGGTGCTTCACGGCGCTTCAGGGTGCTTCACGGCGCTTCACGGCGCTTCAGGGTGCTTCACGGCGCTTCACGGCGCTTCACGGCGCTTCACGGTGCTTCACGGCGCTTCACGGCGCTTCACGGCGCTTCACAGCGCTTCACGGCGCTTTAGGGTGCTTCACGACGCTTCACGGCGCTTCAGGGTGCTTCACGGCGCTTCACGGCGCTTAAGGGCGCTTCAGGGCGCTTCACGGCGCTTCACGGCGCTTCACGGTGCTTCACGGCGCTTCACGGTGCTTCACGGTGCTTCACGGCGCTTCAGGGTGCTTCACGGCGCTTCAGGGTGCTTCAGGGTGCTTCACGCTGCTTCACGACGCTTCAGGGTGCTTCACGCTACTTCACGGCGCTTCACGACGCTTCACGGTGCTTCACGCTGCTTCACGGTGCTTCACGGTGCCGTCTACGTCGACGCTACTCCCTCACCAGATGTCTGACGACGGTAAAAGCGCCCTCCTAACTTCTCCGGGACCACACTGGCGCAGCGGAAGTCCACTAACTTCCTCACCAGAGCTGCCTTTCGGCGGAATTCCCTGAGGCCCCTCGCTATTGGCTAATGCCCATCTCTTCTACCAATCGCGTTGCTCGTTGTATCCCGTGTAAGCTGGTGTCATCGCTCCAGGCGGGACTCCGTCACCAGCAGTTGAATTCAGGCGCGATCTTGACTGTCAGCCATCTTAGTTAACTATTCAGGTGGCCCAGTTTATGTTGAGGCTTGTGCGAGGAATTAATGTGTAGTGTAAAGGCAGAGGAAATGTGAGAGGCCATATGCTGCCGTCCGCTGCTGTGTATACACACACACACACACCGGGACTACTGTGTACACACACACACACATACACCAGAACTACTGTGTACACACACATACACCAGAACTACTGTGTATACACACACATACACCAGAACTACTGTGTACACACACACCCTGGGACTACTGTGTACACACACACCCTGGGACTACTGTGTACACACACACCCTGGGACTACTGTGTACACACACACACACCGGGACTACTGTGTACACACACACCCCAGGACTACTGTGTACACACACACCCCGGGACTACTGTGTACACACACACACCCCGGGACTACTGTGTACACACACACCCCGGGACTACTGTGTACACACACACTCCCCGGGACTACTGTGTACACACACACCCTGGGACTACTGTGTACACACACACCCCGGGACTACTGTGTACACACACACACCCCGGGACTACTGTGTACACACACACCCCGGGACTACTGTGTACACACACACCCCGGGACTACTGTGTACACACACACTCCCCGGGACTACTGTGTACACACACACCCTGGGACTACTGTGTACACACACACACCGGGACTACTGTGTACACACACACACCGGGACTACTGTGTACACACACACCCCGGGACTACTGTGTACACACACACCCCGGGACTACTGTGTACACACACACCAGGACTACTGTGTACACACACACACACCCCGGGACCACTGTGTACACACACACCAGAACTACTGTGTACACACACACCCCGGGACCACTGTGTACACACACACCCCGGGACTACTGTGTACACACACACCCCGGGACTACTGTGTACACACACACACACCCCGGGACTACTGTGTACACACACACACCCCGGGACTACTGTGTACACACACACCCCGGGACTACTGTGTACACACACACACCCCGGGACTACTGTGTACACACACACCCCGGGACTACTGTGTACACACACACCCCGGGACTACTGTGTACACACACACACACCCCGGGACTACTGTGTACACACACACACCCCGGGACTACTGTGTACACACACACCCCGGGACTACTGTGTACACACACACCCCTGGACTACTGTGTACACACACACCCCGGGACTACTGTGTACACACACACACCCCGGGACTACTGTGTACACACACACCCCGGGACTACTGTGTACACACACACACCCCGGGACTACTGTGTACACACACACCCCGGGACTACTGTGTACACACACACACCCCGGGACTACTGTGTACACACACACATACACCAGAACTACTGTGTACACACACACATACACCAGAACTACTGTGTACACACACACCAGGAGTATACACACACACACACACATATATTTATTTCTCTACTACTGTGACAGGGTAGGATAGCTGGTATAGAAACTAGTGTGGCACTTAACCACTGAAGGGTGATTAAGATGCTTTTACAAGCTCAGGTTATATAGTTACATCACATACATTGTATAACTGATACATTACATGGTCATTCTTGGGTTCAAGTCCAATATATCATCAAGTGTTCCAGTACTCATATAGTAACTACAGAGTTCAGCATACCTCAGCCCAGGAGGGCGAAAGTCAGTCAATATGGGACATTCTACAATATAATGTTCAAGAGAGTGCATGTTTTCTCTTTCACAAAGTTGACACATTGTGTACTCGACATTTGGGTTTTGAGAAAGCTGCCAGATACGTCTATATCCCAGGCGTATTCTGGCCACTATAACATCACATTGCCGGGTTCTTGTTCTATTAGTCCCATATGTGAATGTCTCCTCACGATATCTATCATAATATTTAATGCTACAACTTTGAGGTCTTTGTGAATTTGTTAGGTCGGTGAGATTTTCATTAGATATTTGTTTAAGTATTCTCTTTGTCACTGCTAATGAAACACCCATATCAATTTCTACCACTGGTTTTCTGCAGGCTGTCTTAGCAAGCATATCAACAGTGTCATGCCTTGAGATGCCAACATATGATGGTATCCTTAGGAATTTAATCTCAAATCTGTTTTCTTTAGCAGCTAAAACATTCATTCGAATATCACTGACTATTTTCTGGGTGTCACTACTATGTGCATTCAGTGCCAGGAGTGCACTCTGTGAGTCACAGTATATAAGTCCACTGCCTTTGTCTTTTAAAAATTCAGTGGCAAGGTATATGCCTGCAAGTTCGGTTTGAGTTGTACTTGCCCAGTCATTGACGCGCTTCATTGCTGTATGCACGAGAGAAGATTGTTCAAGTATGTTACATGTACATCCGGTACATCGTCCACCTTCTTCTACAGAGCCGTCGGTATAGCACTGATACACATCGTTACCCATACTCTGAGTACTTTCAGTGATGCTTTTCAGTGTTAACCGTTTTAATAATGTAGAGTGCACACTATCTTTCTTGGGCGCATTTACAAAATCAACTGATAGATCCCAGTTATCCCATGGAGTAATTGGTTGATTAATCATTAGTTGAGTTGGGTACATATTTAATATTTTGATGGAGTTAGCTACCTTGTAGAACCAATATACATAATCAGATTTCGTTCTTCTTCTGTAGACCTCAGGTGAGTGCAGCATATTAGAAAGTTTAGCTTGAAACTTCATGTGTTGTCTAGATCTACTCAATGCCTTCACGCCGAAAACTGTGCTAATAGACAAGATTCTCTCACTTATGGAAGGTAATTTTAACTCTGCTCTCATATTAACTATTCTCGTGGACTTTGGAGCCCCAAAAATGAGACGCATAGCTTCATTTTGCAAGGTTTCAAGAGATTTCAGCTCTTTGTCAATATACAGTGTGAGATGTAGAGCATTGTAGTCAATCACAGAGCGTATAAATGATACATAAAACATTCTAGCAAGTCTCACGTTAAGTCCATGATTGACACCAACAAGGACCCACAGGGGCTTTAATCTCTCCCACAGTCTCCTCTTGAGAGAGGAAAGGTCCCCAGGGTCGTTAATGGGTGGGTGGGGTAGGGCCCATCAACACAGGGTCAAACAAGCAGTAGCGAGTGGTTAGAAGCCTAGGCCTATAGCTAAGATTGTTAGCGACGGTAGTTAGGGGGAAGGTGTTAGTGCAGTGGTGTGTAACTACTGTCAACAGGAGAGAGCTGCAACATTTCACCAAAAGTGAAGTTTGCAGGAGGAAAAAAAGACGAGCCCGAGTGTCAGGGCTGGTGTAGTGGTTAGTGGTGCGTGCTGGGGGGCGGGGGGCTGGTGGGGGGGAGTGGGGGGCGTCTTGTGTGTGCGGGGGGGGGGGGGGGGGTATACGTCCCCTCCTGGCTGACCAGACGATCAAACGGGAAGCCTGGTCGGAGACCGGGCCGCGGGGCCGTTGATCCCCGGAAGCTACACAAAGCAGTCACAAGGTAGGTGTGTGAGGGGGGGGGGTGTGGAAGGGGGGGAGGAAGCGTGCCGCCTGCTACTGGTCAACACGTCATGGTTCGTGCACGCGCGGGTGCGTATAGTCACCTAATATTGGCTGGGGTGTCAGCTCCCGGGCCCCGCCCCCTCCACCTGTCTGTAGCATTGTCTTCCCCCAGTGTGCATGCGGCGCTGTGCGCGCGCGCGCATGTGTGTACTCGCCTATGTGTGCCTGCAGGATCGAACGTTGGCTCTTGGAGCCCGCCTTTCTAGCCTTCAGTTGTTTACAGCAATGACCCCTGTCCTACTTCTCTATCATCTCTAGTTGTAAAGTTATACATAATGTTCGCTTCCACAATGTGTTCATTTACTTCATTACAATTTCTCCACTACTCTCACGCTAAAAAAACACTTTCTAACATCTCTGTGACTTATCGGGGTTTCCAGCTTCCACCCATGTCCCCGTTTTCTGTTAGTATCCCATGTGATTATTTCATCTATTTCCACTCAGTCAATCCCGTTAGTATTTTGAATGCTGCTATCATATCTCTCCGCTCCCTCGTTTTTTCTAACGTCGTCAGGTTCAGTTCCTTCAGGCAGTCTTCATACCCCATCCCTCGTAACTCTGGGACGAGCCTCGTCGCAAACTTCTGAACCTTTTCCAGTTTCCTTATGTGTTTCTTCAGATGGGGACTCAATGATGAGGCGGCATACTCTAAGACTGGCCTCACGTAGGCAGTGTAAAGCGCCCTAAATGCCTCCTTACTTAGGTTTATGAATGATGTTCTAACTTTCGCCAGTGTAGAGTACGCTGCTGTCGTTATCCTATTTATATGTGCCTCAGGAGATAGATTAGGTGTCACGTCCACACCCAGGTCTCTTTCTCGAATCGTCAAAGGAAGGTAGTTTCCTTTCATTGTGTACTGTCCCTTTGGTCTATCACCTAATTACATTTTATAACTTTACACTTGCTCGTGTTGAACTCCAGTAACCATTTCTCTAACCATCTCTGCATAGTGTTCCAACCCTCTTAAAGGATTCTACAATCCTCATCTGTCACAACTCTTCTCATCCGAAAACATCGACATAAAGGACTCGACTCCTGTAGACATGTCGTTCACGAATAGAACTGGTCCCAGCACCGATCCTTGAGGTACTCCACTCGTTACTGCTCGCCAGTCTGCTTCTCGCCCCTTACCGTTACTCTCTGGCTCCTTCCTGTTAGGTAGTTCCTTACCTAAGCTAGGGGCCTTTCTGCTTACTCCCGCCTGCCTCTCAAGTTTGTATAGCAGTCTCATGTGCGGTACTGTATCAAAAGCTTTTTAGTCCAGAAATATGCAGTCTGGCCAGCCTTCTCTGTCCTGCCTTATTCTTGTTACTTTATCTTAAAATTCTAGTTTTGTTAGGCATGATTTTCCTTCTCTGAACCCATGTTGATGTTTGTTTACATACCTAATGTTCTCTAGGTGTGTGACCAGTCTTAACCTCATTATTGTTTCAAGTACTTTAAGAGGGATGCTTGTCAGTGATACTGGTCTCTAGTTAGGTCCCTCTTCACTACCTCCTTTATTGAAAATTGGTACCACATTTGCCTTCTTCCAGCAACTGGGCAACTCTCCCTTCGTAAGTGACTCATTAAAGATTCTTGCCAGAGGCACGCTGAGGGCCTGCGCTGCCTCTTTTAGTATCCATGGTGATACTTTGTTTGGTCCAACCGCTTTAGTTGAATCTAGAGTTGTCAACTGTTTAATTACCTCCTCTGCTGTCACCTCTATATCTGATAGTCTTTCATCTAGGGTAACCCCTTCCAACAATGGGAGCTGCTCAGGCTCGGTAGTGAACACTCCATGGAAACTGGCATTCAGTGCCTCGCAGATTTCCTTGTCACTTTCAGTATATGCCCCTTCTGTTTTCCTCAGTCTTGTCACTTGGTCGTTCACCGACATTTTCCTTCTTATATGGCTGTGTAGTAACTTAGATTGTTTTTTTCGCTTTGATCGCAATATCATTCTCATAATTTCTTTCCGATATTCGCATATTAATGTAATCGTTCCTAGCTCTGTTACTTCTAATCCTGTTGTCCTCTGTCCTTTGTCTTCTGTACTTCCTCCACTCCCGCCTGCTGGTCATTTGTGCTTCCTGACACTGTCTATTAAACCATGGGTTATTATATTCCTTCTTATTTTGTGTACCTTTACTGGCACCGTTGTACCTTCACTGGCACCAGTGTACCTTCACTGGCACCATTGTACCTTCACTGGCACCAGTGTACCTTCACTGGCACCATTGTACCTTCACTGGCACCAGTGTACCTTCACTGGCACCACTGTACCTTCACTGGCACCATTGTACCTTCACTGGCACCATTGTACCTTCACTGGCACCAGTGTACCTTCACTGGCACCAGTGTACCTTCACTGGCACCAGTGTACCTTCACTGGCACCACTGTACCTTCACTGGCACCACTGTACCTTCACTGGCACCATTGTAACTTCACTGGCACCAGTGTACCTTCACTGGCACCATTGCACCTTCACTGGCACCATTGCACCTTCACTGGCACCAGTGTACCTTCACTGGCACCACTGTACCTTCACTGGCACCACTGTACCTTCACTGGCACCAGTGTACCTTCACTGGCACCACTGTACCTTCACTGGCACCACTGTACCTTCACTGGCACCATTGTAACTTCACTGGCACCAGTGTACCTTCACTGGCACCATTGTAACTTCACTGGCACCAGTGTACCTTCACTGGCACCACTGTACCTTCACTGGCACCATTGTAACTTCACTGGCACCATTGTACCTTCACTGGCACCATTGTACCTTCACTGGCACCATTGTACCTTCACTGGCACCATTGTACCTTCACTGGCACCAGTGTACCTTCACTGGCACCATTGGCATCTGTTTCACCCCAGAAGGCCGAGTGATCAGCGCTGCTGCTACGATAACCAGTTCACCGTCGCACAAATCTGACTACCGGGAATCGAACCCGGAACCGCGCGCACCAACAGACCGGCAGCATTAACACACTTCCACACGTATTTAAAAATTCCATACACCTGATTCGCCAAGTCTGAATGTCATATAAATAGTACAAATTGTGTTAATCACCGGGGGTAGTTTGGACTTAATTAATCCCCTTCTCGCCCGGCCAGTTCAATTTTTTTTTGGTTAAAAATTTAAAAATGAAAAAATCTAAAAAGACGCCGGAAAATGAGATTTTTCCGACGGGGTACAGGGGATTTACGGGTTTCCGGGGATTTTTCCGACGGGGTACATGGGATTTACGGGTTTCCGGGGATTTTTCCGGCGGGGTACAGGGGATTTACGGGTTTCCGGGGATTTTTCCGGCGGGGTACAGGGGATTTACGGGTTTCCGGGGATTTTTCCGACGGGGTACAGGGGATTTACGGGTTTCCGGGGATTTTTCCGACGGGGTACATGGGATTTACGGGTTTCCGGGGATTTTTCCGACGAGGTACAGGAGATTTACGGGTTTCCGGGGATTTTTCCGACGGGGTACAGGAGATTTACGGGTTTCCGGGGATTTTTCCGACGGGGTACAGGAGATTTACGGGTTTCCGGGGATTTTTCCGACGGGGTACAGGAGATTTACGGGTTTCCGGGGATTTTTCCGGCGGGGTACAGGAGATTTACGGGTTTCCGGGGATTTTTCCGGCGGGGTACAGGAGATTTACGGGTTTCCGGGGATTTTTCCGGCGGGGTACAAGGGATTTACGGGTTTCCGGGGATTTTTCCGGCGGGGTACAAGGGATTTACGGGTTTCCGGGGATTTTTCCGGCGGGGTACAAGGGATTTACGGGTTTCCGGGGATTTTTCCGGCGAAGACTGTTGTTGGGGTACAGCAGTCTCCCAGGCTTGTCGCCTTCTGTTCATAATTGGCTACTTTCTCCTATAAGTAACAATATCATTTCACCCTTCAGTTGCCGACATTTAAAACATCAACTCACGGCAATCAAAAAGCCGATTTCTTTGCTTCTTGAGAAGTTGAACGACCGCGCTATAAACTCTCGCTCCATCGGACACCGCGGTGGAAATGCCACCACGGGCTTTATAACCGGTGTCCACAGTGCAGGATACCGTACACAAGGTTCCCACTGTAACCACAATTGTTAGAATGATTTGGAAGACTTTGGCTTCCACGCAATATTATTTTGCTGGTCAGTTAGTTCATCCTCTACTGCAACGCCTCCGGGATCTGGAGATGGACTTGGGTCCCAAAATGGAATATCCAACAACAGAAGATCCTTAAATCTCTCAGACGTACCTCCATGCAACAGGTACCTGTTGTGTGTACCTCCATGCAACAGGTACCTGTTGTGTGTACCTCCATGCAACAGGTACCTGTTGTGTGTACCTCCATGCAACTGGTACAGGTTGCGTGTACCTCCATGCAACAGGGACATGTTGCGTGCACCTCCACGCAACAGGGACATGTTGCGTGCACCTCCACGCAACAGGTACAGGTTGCGTGCACCTCCACGCAACAGGTACAGGTTGCGTGCACCTCCACGCAACAGGTACAGGTTGCGTGCACCTCCACGCAACAGGTACAGGTTGCGTGCACCTCCACGCAACAGGTACATGTTGCGTGCACCTCCACGCAACAGGTACAGGTTGCGTGCACCTCCATGCAACAGGTACATGTTGCGTGCACCTCCACGCAACAGGTACAAATGATGACACACACACCCAAGTCATCTTGAGTGAACAATTGTAAAGTGGCCAGGGACCTTCCCCCCCCCCCCATGGCTCTTCCCCCCCCCCATGGCTCTTCCCCCCCCCATGGCTCTTCCCCCCCCCCATGGCTCTTCCACCCCCCCTCTAGGGGCCGACGCCCCCACACTTGGGGAACCACTGGTCTAATGGAACGGCTCTCAGCCTATTGCCCAATCATATCCACTTTTAAAATCATGAAAGGAGTTCGCTTCTACAACCTGGTCTAACAGTTCATAACATTTTCCCACAAGACTTACAGTAAACTACAACCTTCTAACATCTCTGTGGCTCGTCTGTGTTTGAAGCTTCCAGCCCCGTCCTCTTGTTTCTGTGGGTCGCATTGTCGACATTTCACCTTTTTTAACACTCAGTCAATCCCCCAGTAAGTATTTTATACGTCTCTATCATGTCCCTCCCCTCTTTTCTCTCTCTCTCTCTCTCTCTCTCTCTCTCTCTCTCTCTCTCTCTCTCTCTCTCTCTCTCCTTTTCTAATGATAACAGGTTCAATTAATTATGTTTCACTTGATATCATGCCCTGGCAGCTCTAGTACGAGTCTCGTCGCAAACTTCTGAACATTCTCCAGTTTCCTTATATTATGTTTTTAGAATGTGCTTGTTACGCCTCAGTGAGCCAGTAACTGGCTTGTTTGTGTTTCACACTTGTTATGGGACCCTATGGGACCTCGTCTTACCAGATCCCGCCCCGAGTCATAGGTAAGTTATTGAAATTTAAATAAGTTTATCGAGGTAAAATACACACAAAGGGATGAGGTAGCTCAAGCTATTCTCGCCCCGTTCAGTACATCGTGTTAATACATACATATACACACATCACAAACAATAAACATATTACCGAACATTCTGAGAGATAAACATATACATTGCTCAGGTAAGTTATTAACAACAGGTAGTAACTGTCACTCAGACGACAATGGTGGTTCACAACACTTAACAAACCCATCACCACGTGTACTTCTTAACTACATATATACCCTTACTACATATGTACATAACACCGCAAGTCTCACTTTATCACACCACACTACAAAAGAACTGCGATCTCCTATCCCTGTGAGTCCACTGCTATCCCGGTGAGTCCACTGCTATCCCGGCGAGTCCACTGTTATCCCGGTGAGTCCACTGCTATCCCAGTGAGTCCACTGCTATCCCGGTGAGTCCACTGCTATCCCGGTGAGTCCACTGCTATCCCGGTGAGTCCACTGCTATCCCAGTGAGTCCACTGCTATCCCAGTGAGTCCACTGCTATCCCAGTGAGTCCACTGCTATCCCGGTGAGTCCACTGCTATCCCGGTGAGTCCACTGCTATCCCGGTGAGTCCACTGCTATCCCAATGAGTTCACTGCTATCCCGGTGAGTCCACTGCTATCCCGATGAGTCCACTGCTATCCCGGTGAGTCCACTGCTATCCCGGTGAGTCAACTGCTATCCCAGTGAGTCCACTGCTATCCCGGTGAGTCCACTGCTATCATAGTGTCCAAACAGCAGTTCGACTCCCCATCAAGACGCTATGGCTGGCTTCCCCTGAAGGCTTCACCTATAACAAGCCTTAACTTAGAGGACAGATGAACATTACTTCCCTCTGGTAACTCAACTGGGTCCTCCCGGCACACGTCGGCCCTATCACCAGTACTTCACTAAGGCACTACGGGCTCACCATAGCCCGTGCTACTTGCAACTTTGTTCCAGGTAGCGAATCTTTAATAACCAGGGGCCAGATTCACGAAAGCACTTACGCAAGCACTTACGAACCTGTACATCTTTTCTCAATCTTTGGCGGCTTTGTTTACAATTATTAAACAGTTAATGAGCTCCGAAGCACCAGGAGGCTGTTTATAACAATAACAACAGTTGATGGGCAAGTTTTCATGCTTGTAAACTGTTTAATAAATGTAACCAAAGCCGTCAAAGAGTGAGGTAAGATGTACACGTTCGTAAGTGCTTGCGTAACTGCTTCGT